>NC_080540.1:166359251-166659251 GCF_028640845.1 Ahaetulla prasina
TCCATGTCATCTTATTATGGGAGAGGAGATGGAGAATTTATTGAAGATCTATTTTCAAGCCCTATTGTGGCACTAAACTTATTAATTAACCTTCCTCTCCCACAAAATAAGGTAAATTCAAAGAACAGCTCTTTGACATTAAGGATAAAATCTTGTGCCTCCAATTGCATTGAGACTGCTGAAAAAAGCAAGTGATTGTGCAATAGGTGGAGGCATCTTGGACCAACCAGGCTTTGAAACGGCTGTGTGCACTTTGTAAAGGATGCGGTTGCTTTAATGGTTCAGAGGGAGTTGTTTTAATCATGGCTATGTAGTTTGCAAAGTAATATTTTCAAATGCCTTTCACAATCTAGTACAGGGGTCTCCAGCCTTGGCAACTTGAAGACTTGTGGACTTCAACTTCTGGGAGTTGCAGTCCACAAGTCTTAAAGTTGCCAAGGTTGGAGACCCCTGATCTAGTATTTATTCTACTGAAGTGGAATTTTAGCAGCACCTTCAACCAAATAAATGGGATCTAGAAGAAGAAAGTATTTCTTCTCCAGAAAAAAGGAGCTGGAAATACAAGTAAAATTGAACTCTATCCAGTGAGGGCTCTTCTTTGATATTTGGCTCAGCAATTATTATTCACCAAATGGTGCTTGCTCTGAAACCAGTATGTGGTAGATTAAAAACATATTTACTAACCCCCCGCCCATCTAAAGCACTAATTTATTAGAATGGTAACAAATTATAGATTTTTTCCAGAAAAATTCCAATCCTACTCCATCAGGTTTTCAGATCAATATATATTTGATTATGTGGAGGACATTTTCCTCATAACAGCAACATTCTTGTTTAATGATTGTCCAAAGTTCTGGTTGTTTGAGTTATCATATGGCAAGATGGGTGACTAATACATTTTACAAATAAAATAAGTAAAAGTAAGGAATGGCAACAGAGGGGGGTGGGGAGCAAGATAAGATGCCGAAGGACAAAATTGTGCTTTGTGGTCTGTCATGGATCTCCTAATCCAGATACTGCATTCAGGTGTGATAGAGGAATTATTGTGTGTGTTTATATTTCATATTTCTAAACCATTCATTTCCCTCAAGAGATGTTGCTAGCATTATAGAAGATTGGAGTGCTGCTCCAGCTGACTTCTGTTTCTAAAATAGGGAAATTGCTTTTTTTCTTTAAGGAACTGTCTACATTGGTGCAAGTGTCCTTTTAGTTTCTTGATTGTATTCTATATTATTATTTCAGCTCTCTGCATATTTACAGTTAGAACATATGACTAGCAGAAATTTTAGATTGCTTGGGGTAAAAGAAAGAACAGAAGTGGGATAACATGGCCAAAGACTGAATGTGGCTTATTTCTGTTAATGGAAATTAATGAGAATTCTCATCTTTATGACTAAAAGAAAGTGGTGGGTTGCTACTGAATCGGGCGAACTGGTAGTGGCGCCGGCAGGAGACTCCGCCCACCTGCCCGGATGCCTGCGCAGAAGCGTTGCGTGCGCGAGCATCCACAAGCGAACCGGTAGCAACGGGATTTGAAACCCACTGCTGCTAAAAGAAGAAATACCTTGATATATTGCATGGTTGATTAGGAGTTTATGGTGGTGTTTCTGTTTTGTTTTCTTGCTTGCTTGTCTGTTGTTTCTACAGACTCTTTATGTGTAGGAAAATGTGTCGCCTTCCTCATTTCACAAAGGAGCACCATAGATCTGTGGCTATCCTGTTTTCGCAAATGGAAGAGATGAACACACGTGCATGACTGCAAAACAAAACACAGCTGGCAGCAGAGCTAATTTTAGGTTATTTGCTTGGTCTACATTAACTGTTGTGGAACGGAATTCCAGTAATGGAGAATTTTGACCTTTGAAAATCACTTCATTTTCATAAAGGAATGATACCTTGGAATTCTTCACTGGAAATTCAGGCATCATTTAAAAATCATGAAGATCTTTCCCCCCTCTACTCTTCCTAACAGACATGCCAATTATTGACTGACTTTGGTCCTCCCCCCTCACCACTTTTGTGTTGATAGGGACTTCATCTGTTAGTTGAACACTTCTACTGATTTTTCCCTTAACAAAATGTACATATCTGTTATTAGAATGTAAGCATTTTCTTAATTCCATAGCCATCTCTGAATATTTAACACAGTTAAAAGAGAATATTTTTCTTTTGCTACTTCTTTGAATTCAGTAATGCATTTCAGTTTTTTTTTCTTTTTAATAACTCATTACAGAACAAAGAGCAAGAAAAGATGGAAGTTTTTCAAGCCCAAGGGTTAAAGTAATTTAGCTGCTATTTATGTATTTATTTGACTTAATTTATATATGGCGTTTTACTTTGCAAATACTGAAGGTATAGTATGGATTGTTCATGTGGAAGTAGAAGAGATACTGCAAATGTTTGATGGAGCATGGCACAAGTATGTGAATTTCAAAAGGATATGCATTTATACTTATTAACTGAAGTCTTTGATAGTGAACATGACAAATTAAAGTATAACTGAAAGAAATAGGCATTCCAGAACATTTGATTCGGATGATAAAATCATTGTTCAATAACCAAGAAGCTCTTGTCAGAACAACTTAGAGACACACACACTGGTTCAAGATTGGAAAAAGTGTAGAATAAGGCTGTATTTTATCCTCATTTTAATTTAAACACAATGGCAGTTTTGAGGAAATTTAACTTAGATGATTTAGAAATTGACAACAGAAGCATTAAAGAATTTAAGATATACTGATATCACTTTACTGTCAAAAAAATGTAAAAGATATAAAACAACATATCTTAGAAAATAAAGGCATACTGTGTTTCTCCGAAAATAAGACCGTCTTATAATTTTTTGAACCCCGAAATAAGTGCTTGGCCTTATTTTCAGGGATGTCTTATTATTTTGGGGCATGTGGAACTAGACGGTGCTCCTCTTGCCGTCTTACCTGATTTCCAGCTCTGTCTCCCTAACCCTAACCAGAGGAAATGGCGGGGACCAGCTGCGCATGCCTTTAAATATGTTCATGGAAGGCTTATTTTCAGGGAGGGAGCTTATTTTAGTGCATGCACTCAAAAGCCCAATCCGGCTTATTATCAGGGGATGTCTTATTTTAGGGGAAACAGGGTATGGTGAAAAAGCTGGACAATAGTTATAGAGTGACACTGAAATAAAAATTAGCAACAAATAAATTGATTTAGGGCTTTATTTTGCTTGGTTCCAAAATGGACTAAACATACTGAACCCAAAATGAAGTGCAGAATATCATTTGGGTATACAGTAATGACCACTGTGGATAAACGAGACATCAATCTTAATACCAAGTGCAAAGTAATAAATGTTATTTTCCCCCCTATGGTTATAAAAATTGATCAATAAAAAGGCAGATGGAAGAATATTAGATCCGTTCAAACTATGGATTTGGACAACAAAATAAAATTTTAGATTATATCAAACTAGAAATACCGCTGGAAGCTAACATGACCAAATTAAGGCTGTTTCATTTTGGTCATGTGATTCTTTTAAATTCCTTAAAAATAAGTTACGTTAGAAACTAGATAATTGATGCCCTGTTGGGTCATAGTTTCAGAGGTATTTCCTTACCAGATTCCTTAATGCCTTCAATAATGACAGAGCTTCTAATGTACTGCCCTTACCGGAACAGTTGGGATATATTAAGAGATGCCTCTGGCTTGAAATTAGCCTGTGTTGAACTATAGAGCACAATCAAACTTCAGTACAGGAAATGTTTTATGTAATGAACTTGTATTATGTAATAAATTAAGTATGTAATAAACTGCTTTATGATGATTTTTATGACATAAAATGTTTTATAAAATTTGCAAAATAATTCCATGAGAATCTTGGGTTTTGGAGTTTGGATGCATTCTACACATTAGCCATTTGAGCTACCTTGGTTCAAAAAGTTTTGCTCTGCAGCACACTGTTTCAGCTAAAGGTTGCAGAAATCAGAGGTTTAGTAGTATAGTAAATCGGTGGGAATGATAGAAAATAATGCCATCAGATAACATGCTGGATAAATACTGTCAAGCAAGACAGACATCTAAATATTAAAAGTTGTAAAAACATCAGCAAAAATGGTGATATATAGATTAATGAGGCCTTTTTCATTTTTCCGTGCTCTTTTTTCCTTTCCATCTCCCAAATCTGCTTCATAAGGATCGGTGTTTGTGTGTGTGTGTGTGTGTGTGTAGGGAGGGAGAGAGAGAGAGAACTGATTTATCAGTAGCGGCCTTTCCATCAGGTTCTAGATATCTGGTGGAATTAAGTTTGCTACCAGCTTAATGAACTGTGAAGAATTTTCAGATTAGAAAATCAGTTTGAATGGAAGTTGTTAAATACTTCTATTTTTCATGCATGAAGCATACAACTGTCTTGGTAGATTTAACTATAAAGAGGCTTATATAAAAGAATGAAATCCAGAAAGAGGTTCAGTGTACTTTAAAATTTGAGGCCAGTTTGATGCCAGATTCAGCCTCCAAGGACCTCCATGTATTATTACCAAGGTAGAATATTATAATGGCTATACTGAAAAGTATTAGATGCATCACTTTTTAACTAAACAAAAATATTAAATAATAAAGTAAATCAAAAGTAGTAGTTTTACCCCTCCCCCGCCTTTCTTGGAGGGCAACCTTTGGCATACATTTCAAAAACTAGATACAGTTCTAAGCCTAGGTAAGGTTGGGCAATCTGCTGTAAAGATTAAACATGATCTAAATACAGGTAGATGTTTTGCATTTGCTTGACTGGAAATGTAATTTCAGAAGTAGATCCAGAATTTCAGCAGCTCCCCTTGAGGAGCACCCGGAGGCTCCAGTTAGTTCAGAACGCGGCTGCGCGGGTGATAGAGGGAGCCCCTCGTGGCTCCCATGTGACACCTCTCCTGCGCAGACTGCACTGGCTACCTGTGGCCTTCCGGGTGCGCTTCAAGGTTTTGGTAACTATCTTCAAAGCGCTCCATGGCATAGGGCCGGGTTACTTACGGGACCGCCTGCTGCTACCGAATACCTCTCACTGACCCATGCGCTCTCACAGGGAGGGACTCCTCGGGGTGCCGTTGGCCAGGCAGTGCCGGCTGGCGACACCCAGGGGAAGGGCCTTCTCTGTGGGGGACCCCACCCTCTGGAACGAGCTTCCCCCAGGACTCCGCCAACTTCCTGACCTTCGAACCTTTCGCCACGAGCTTAAGACACATCTATTTATTTGCGCAGGACTGGACTAGATTTTAAATTCGAATTGGTTTTAATGGGGATTTTATTATTTATATTGTCATTTTTAATTATTCGGCCATTTGTAATAAGTTTTTTAATGGATGTTTTATGTTGTATTTATATGTATATTTTTATCTGGCTGTGAACCGCCCTGAGTCCTTAGGGAGATAGGGCGGTATACAAATATGAAAAATAAATAAATAAAAATAAATAAATTACTTGTATATTGTACAGAGTTTTTAAATTTTGTATCAAATGTCAAGATACATACATTGCATAAAATTGCAATTTCTCTTCTCCCATGTATATATACTGCCTATGTTTATGTGAAATTGGGAAAACTTTTAATTTGTACTCTCAGAGACTTGTTAAATCTGTAACAGTGCAAAGCTTAGTTTGCAGTTTTCTCTAATCTGAAAGCTACTTAAATGGGTCCTTGTTTCTAATCCAGTTGTTGGAAATATGTGAGAATTTCACTGAGAGTAAAGATTAACATTAAGGATTTTCGGTTACTATTTTTGTAAAGAAACTGCTTTGTGTGCCTTTGCTATTGAAATGGGACAAGATTGAACTCAAATTATATTACAGGTATGCATTAGGATTTGGACAAAAACATGAGTTGAACCATTGGATATAAATTTATTTCTATTTCTAAAAGAAATGGGTGGTAGCTATTGAACTAATAATAATAGTAATGATTTTTTGATCATTTGTTTAGATTTTAGAGTACATACAGCTTTCCTCGGACATGGACAAATTATGAAAAACCGAATGAAAACATTTCCTAAAGTACAGTGCACACACAAATAGTATCACCTGCATCAGTAGGTAATATGTGTTTTTAGAATAGAATATATTTCTGAAATCAACCGTCCCCCCCACTTTTTCTGTGTTGGAAGAAGAAAATCTTGATTGAACATGTTTGATGGGTGGCCATATAAATTTGATAAATAAATACTTGTCTGAAACATAGGCTGGTTGCCACATTGTGTTAATAAACAATTGTATGATTTATAATGTTATTTGAATTTATGTCATTTTCAGAGTGCATTAATGTATATTAATTTCGGATTGGAGAGTTGCAAAGTATTAACAGTTGGGAGCCAGCCAAATGGACATGCTCTTGTTTTTTCATGGTCTTCTTTTCCTGGTAAATAACTAGGGTGTTCACAACCCAGGATATGGGCAGTCTTAATTTATATGTCACAGGTAAGCAATCTGAAGTAGCTGCATTAGTCTGTACTGGTTATCTAGATACTGATACATTTAATAAACCTGAAATATTTATTGAAGTAGACACATCTGATTGCTAAAACAGTATGATACTTGAGGAAGTCTCAAGTTTTTTTTTTTTAACAAATGCTAACTGCTCAGCATTCTTCTATGACTTCAGTGGTCAGTTGTTTTCTTGCTATCTGGTAATTGCAGTGTAGACCGTATTTTGATGAATAGTCACTAGCAAAGTGTGATATAAAAAATGCAGTATAAGCATAATTGTGATGGTGGAGGATTTTTGAAATATTGCAGCCATATGTCTTGGGAGAGCAATGCTATACTTTGGAACAAAAACCCCTGACAAATTTTACGGAAAGGTCAAAACTGGCATGCAGGAGAAAGGAATAGTAAGGATAATTAATGAGAAACCATCTTCTAGCAATAAGCCTTAAGATATGCAACTGAACCTGGTGGAAGAGGTCTTCCTAGCCTTACTGATTCTCTTGTTGGGTGCTGTCTCCTCATTGCTACCCGCCACCATCTTTTATACAGATGCTTTTAGCTCCGGTCGGAATAGCACCACCAGTTGCGCTACTATATTTAGAGTTGTGTTAGTATTTCCATGATAAAGACCCTGTTTTTCAAAGCACTAGCCACAATTCATCTTAAAAAACGCTTTTAGTTAAGAAGGCAAGCAAACTCTGCTTGAGCACAAACAACTTTGTGATATCAAAACGTTAAATGCATTTCTTTATCAAACACTGAGATCGTTGTACAAAATTGCATTAGAGGTGCCAGCATATGGCACATATTTAGTATAAGGATGGAACAATTACTTGTACAAGTAGAGGTAGTCTTACCTCGACTTACAACAGTTCATTTAGTGACCAAAGTTATAACAGCTCTGGAAAAAGTGACTTACAACCGTTTTTCAGAGTTATGACCATTGCATTATTCCCAAGATCATGTGATCAAAATTCAGATGCGCGGCAACTGGTTCATATTTATGACCATTGCTGTGTCCCAGAGTCATGTGAAACTTTTTGCAACCTTCTGACAAGCATTGTCAATGGTTTTTGTTCACTTAAAAACCAGGTTAGTAACTTATCAACTGCAATGATTTGCTTAACAACTGTGGCAAGAAAGGTCGTAGAATGAGGCAAAATGCACTTAACAAATGTCTCACTTAACAACAGAAATGCTGGGCTCAATTATGGTCATAAGTATTAAGGTATTCTAGTTGCCTATCTCTGATGGTATAGTGAGATTATTTGCAATTAGCATGTTATAATTCTGACAACATGCAGTAATCACGGCTACTGAACTCCATATTTGAAATGATGGTGTCCTAACTGCCTCTGTCACCACTTTCAAATGCTGTGGCAGTGTTGACAGTGCCTTTTCTTAGCACAACAAACAGTGGGAAGCATGGGGAACAAAATTAAGTGGGCAAGTTGATTTTTACAAATTGCTTAAAAAGCTCTTGTGATATAGCTGAAGATGAGATTGGCCTGATTTTGAGACCGGCTTAGCTTTGCTAAGTAAGAGTAAGAGTCTCGAACTCAAATCATCATGAACACTGCATGAAATCTTGTTCAGCAGCCCAAGTACTGTAATACTGAAGACTTTTTAGACCTCAGTCTAAAGTAAATCTCTAGTACAGTAAGTAAGAAACAAAGGAAAAGAAAAAGAAAAAAAGCCCCATAATACTACAATATCTTAAGCAAGCCATCCATTAATTTAAATGTTTTCTCTTGACAAATGCTCAAATTTAGAAACCAATTTAAATGTACTAAACAATGCATGCTTCCTGACTATGTGAACTGAATGAACGAAAATTCATTTAGTTGAAATTGGAAAATATAAAACGAGGGAAGTTAGCAACCTATCATACCTTTGCTATGTCTTTCTACCTTTGAATTTCCATTGTTCTATTGTTCCTCACTAATTTTAAGGAAGGGTAGAGGGCTTCTTTATTTCTGTGGGACCTACTTTTTTCCTGAGGAAAAACATATAGATGGTCCTCAGTTAATGACCACTAGTTCAACCACTGTTCAAAGGACATTGAACGAGTGGTTCTTACGACTGGTCCTTGGTGTTCCGGCCGTTGCACCATCCCCATAGTCAGATGATTGTGATCCAGGCACTCGATGTCCAGGTTGCGAATACAACGTCACAGCATCCTATGCTCACACGACAGCCATTTTGCAAGCTTCTTTTCTGGCTTTTGATAAACAAAGTCAGTGGAGAAGCTGGCAGGAGGTTGCAGAGCAAAGAGTGACCTCTTTGCTTGTGATTCACTTAACTCCAACACTTGTACTGCAGGAATTATCCCTTAAGTGGCGTTTACATCACTTAACAATGGCAATTCTGGCCTCAATTGACTTCATAAGCTGAGGGCTATTTGTACTTTATTTCCAAACATGGATTTTGCATCTGGTGATATCTCAATAATTTTTACCTGCTTTTCTGAGGAAAAAAATGGCCGTTCTGGAATATTTATCAGTGGGACTCTTAATAGAATGAAAACTGAACCACATTCCATGGATGAAACACATTTTCTTCTGAGTCTAGGCACATCTGTATTTCCAAGGGTACAGTTTACCACAGAATGTCAGAATTGAAGTAGTCTACAGTCTGAGAACTTGAAGCTTAAGCGTGCATGGAAAAACAGCAATGAAAGAAAACCTTTGAAACACTTATGCTTTAGCATTAAAAAAGGGAAAGAAAACCCCATTTACACGTTATGGACACTGATATATGGGAAGACATTTACATGTATTTCTGTGTATGAAAGAGAAATCTAGTCTTTCTTATAGTCTGTATTTCCCTAAACAAAATTTAACAGCTGGTTCTTGGGAACCAAATATTAATGCTCCTGTGGCTTAGATGGCCACATACAATCCATGTAAATTTGAGCCCTGTACCCTAGAGCAGGGGTCCCCAACCTCTGCTCTAGTACCAGTCCATAGCGTATTGGGAATGTGACCACACAGCTGGAGGGGAACGGCAGGTGAGTGAGTGAAGCTTCATCTGTATTTGTAGCTGCTCCCCAGCGCTATCAACAATGCCTCAGCTCCGTCTCAAATCATCAGGCATTAGATTCTCATAGGAATGCAAACCCTACGGCAAACTACGCATGCTCCTCCTCCTCCCTGGTCTGTGGAAAAATTGTCTTCCACAAAACCGGTCCATAGGGCCAAAAAGGTTGGGGACCACCATCCTACAGGCTTAAAGGCAGCTTTTTTAATACATGTAATTGAGAAGAGAAAGTTGAGATGGATGAAGTGGAATGTGTAGACTTTATACAATGGTTCTCAGCCTTTTCTTCACTGCAGACTTGGGGTGAGGATACCTTTTGTGGCCATGGACTATGGCTATGGAAAAAACCAAGACTTAACTCAAGATTTAAAACCTAACATTTCTTCAAGCCTTTGCAGACCCCGGTGAAGACATCACAGCCTCCCCAGGGGTCCATGGACCACAGGTTGAGAACCAGTGCCGTACGCAATCACAAAGATTGATCAACTAGGAAGCGGAATGTATTGATTAATGTAAAAATAATAATAATACAGAACTGTCACCACAAAAATAAAGGGAAAGAGTACATCTATCTTAACACACTTGCTTTAGCTAATACAGTAGCTAGGCTATACTATAGAAATTCATGGCACAGTTTTGTATCAAAAATAAAAAATCTCAATGTCCTTATAGACTACAAGATATGTAGCTTCTGAAGAGGCTTGATTATGCTTGAATGAAGAGCATTATTTGCTTTCATTGATTTGGAATATATTTTGGGGGCTTACTGTAGTCCAGAGTTGGGAATTACCGGTAGTAGCTCTCTGGGAGTTACTGATTTCAACTCTTCTCAGTTCCAGTCAGAGTGATCAAAGGAAAGGTGTTATATACCTTATGATTCTTGATGAACGTATCTTATCTTTTATGTACATTGAGAGCATATGCACCAAATTCCTTGTATGTCCAATCACACTTGGCCAATAAAAATTCTATTCTATTCTGTTCTATTCTATTCTATTCTATTCTATTCTATTCTATTCTATTCTATTCTATTCTATTCTATTCTATTCTATTCTATTCAAGAGTCTGGAGATCAATAGTCTCACAAATGTTCTGGGATGAAACTAAGGTTCAGTTTGCGTGCCAAACTTTGAATGGAAAAATGATGCTCATGGAATTATTTAACTTTGAGTCAGTATAAAGTTTGAAATATTCAGCGTAAGAATTTAATACGGTTTTAATAGTTTTAGACAGGTAGTGAAGATATGATTAGAATTAAGGCATTCATTCAAAGTAAGCTTGGTTTAATGTTGCTAGCATCAAGTGTTGTATTCACCTGTTTGTTGGAATTGATGATTGGGGTCCTAAGTTGCTCTTTTGATTAGAAGCACATCCTTGAGCAACATCACAAATTGCTTTTCCAGATTTCCTTAGCTTCAGGTATTAGGAAGTCACCTGTATAACAAGCCTTTTTGCAGCTCAGTATTTGCTCCTATTTTTGGAATCTAGTCTATTTGTTGTTGTTGTTAGTTGTGAAGTCGTGTCCGACCCATTGCAACCCCATGGACAACGTTCCTCCAGGCCTTCCTGTCCTCTACCATCCTCTGGATTCCAGGTTCCTATGGAGAAAAAATCTTTACAGCATCGGATTTTCCTTTCACCACCAGATAAATCCACAGCTGAGCGCCCTTTCGGCTTTGGCCTGGTCGCTTCATTCTTTTTGGCACTACTAGTACTAGCTCTCCGCTCTTCCCCAGTAGCATATTGGACACCTTCTGACCTGAGAGGCTCATGTTCCGGCGTCATATCTTTTTTCCTTTTTGTACTGTCCATGGGGTTTTCATTGCAAAGATACTGGAGTGGGTTGCCATTTTCTTCTCAAGTGGATCACGTTTTGTCAGAACTTTCTGCTATGACCTGTCCGTCTTGGGTGTCCCTGCACAGCATAGCTCATAGCTTCATTGAGCTACACAAGCCCCTTCGCCACGACAAGGCAGTAATCCATGAAGGGGATCTAGTTGTTCTGTCCCCCTCGCCTCAGTCCGAGCGATGACTTAATTAGCTGGCACTATCAGCTCTGGCAGCAAGCTAGCGAGCGTCTGCCAAGTGTCTCTGTTATCTCTCTTGATGAGTCTACCAGGAACAAACAGTACTTCAGCTCTAGTTAAGCAGTTGATTTGCTTGCTACGAGGAGGTATAGCAGCCCTTGTTGCTTTTATATCCTGTGGGGTGTGGCTCCATGACTCAGCACTTCCTAGGCCTGCCCCACCCCTGCTTCTGTTGTTCCCGCCTCTCCTGCCTACGAAACCTAGGGCCCAGCCAGGCCTGATTGCCATCAGCCGGGTCTGGAGACGTGGCCTGAGGGGAAAAGAGTCAGGGAATGGAGGCCTCGTTATCTCTTCCACCTGGCTTGCCTCTGGCTCCTGGAGCTGAGCCAGGGAAGCCAGTGCTCCAGAGGTAAGTCCTGATGGCCCTTCCCCCTCACTTTCTGAGTCACTTTCTGGTAGGGGGCCCGGCTTGGGGAGCGCAGATGCAACACTAGTCTATATATTAGTTTATTAGTTTACTGTACATTAGTACATTAGTTTAATGTAATGTAATGTTAAAATTTATTTTACATCACCCACAGTGAAAAGAATAAAGTATTATGCCTTAAAGACTAATGAAATAATTATGGAATAAAAGTTTCAGGGACAGTTTTCTTTGATAAGATGCAAATGTATGTCTGAGAGAAAGACGGATGAATTCATGATCTCTCTGCTTCCCCCACCCCTCTCTTTCTCTCTCTTTTCCTCTCTCTTTCCCCCCTCCCTCCCCTCCTCTTGTCTCACACACATAATAGGGGTTGTGGTGGAGGAATAATAAACAGTGAATGTAACAGACAGTGATGATTGCCTTCTTGACAAAGATATTTTATAAAACAGTTGTTAAATGTGAGACACAGACATTCTTGCATTGATGTAGTGATGAATATTTAGTATGATAAGAAACATATCTCTGTTTAAATCTGGCAGTTGATAATTATTTTTGGCTGATGGGGGTGGCCTATGACAATTGCCAATGTAACATGGCTGTTCTTGTAAAAGTTCATCAATGGACAGTTTATCAGATTATCTTTATATAAACTGATACAAAGATATATCAGTTAATCACTTTATCTTTATATAAACTCTGGTTTCAGAGTAGTCTATTGTTATAGGATATACTATAACAGAATTTTGAATATCTGTTAGAATTTCACTCTGCCCCCTCTTAAATACAGAATTTAAGATGTGATTATTTGATCTTCTTTCTCATGCTCCATCTTTCCCAAAATTGAGATGTCAGCTACTGACTCTTTTATATGCACATCACTCATGGATTCCTTTGCTAAGATTATCCCTCTATATCATCACACAAGTTTGGAAATGAAGATGAAATCCAAATGTAAAATGTGTTTTCACTTTGGTCAGATTATTCTTATTTATTATTTATTCATTAAGTTTATATTCTGCCCTTCCTCCAGAATTTTGAGGAAGTGATCTCAGTTTTTTTTATCCATAACAATAATTCTCAAAATAGGCTGGACTGAGGAATAGTATCTTATATGGTACTAAGGCCATTCAATTTCTGTGGCTGGGAATGTATTTGAATCTGGGTGTCTCCAGCTCTAGCCAGGCATCTGAACAATTAATCTATACTGTGTCTTTCTTTTTACATAGTGCACTTATTTGGAAGTTAGCTACCAGCTTTAAACCAGGTCACTGAATCTGCCTGGAAGCTTTTATGATAAAGCTGTTATATATTCAGCTAACAATAGCCATGCAAACCGGACTAGCAAGAAGACGTATCTTAAGGGGAAATTGTGAATCCAACAACAGCAAGATATTAAATAAGGTTGGCCCTGACTTGTTTCACTTGACATATCGAAATTAAGTGAGACATCTATCAATAGAGGTAGTACCCCCCTTAATTGTAGAGGTTCATTCCAGTGTAAAAATCACTGTGAAATGACCAACTGCTTCTTAAACTTGCAGACAGGCTGAAAATAATCTGGCCTAACTTCTGAGGCAAACATTTGCTCCATGCACAGAGGAAAACAACTTTGTGCACATTCTTTTCCAGGTGTGAGAATATTGATTTTATTCTTTAAAACCCTAAACATTTTATTTCTGTATCTACTCATCTCAGTTTGAACCTGCCCAGTTCTTAAGACCTATGGAGCAAGTTCTTTCTTGATGACACTGTCCTATACAGAATTCTTCCTATGCTGTATGCCAGTTTTAGAACCTATGAATCCTTGCACCAGCCTTCTTTGCTTTTAATAAAGATAATTAAGATGCATCTTTTAAATTCATACAATACAAATTATTATATTTTTGTTTGTTTCATCATATGGTTGATCTCTTTCCCAAAATGAACCTTGCAGCAAATGACAGGCTCCTCCAGAACCTAGCTCAGCCATGGCTAGGAAGGCCTTTGCATACCTTTGAGTTGTGCATCAGTTGTGCCTATTCTTGGAGTGGGAGGCCCTGCTCACAATCACTGCCTTGTTGCCCCCTGTGTGGATTACTGGAATGCTCTCTATACAAAGCGGCTCCTGAAGAATATTCAAAAGCTTCAAGTAGTGCAGAATGCAGTGGCACAGGTAGTTAATTTCGCCAGTTATTTGGTGTACATATCACTACTACTTTGTGAGATGCCTTGATTACAGATGTGCTTTCAGGTGCAACTCAAGGTGCTGGTTGTTACCTTTAAAGCCCTTCATGTCTAGTGGCTGGATTATTTAAGGGACTTTCTCTTCCTGGTTGTCTATTTGTTCCATCCGATCCTGCAGGATAGGAATTCTGTGAGTCTTGCTGACTAAGGAAAGCTCAGAAGACAAGCCGTTTGTCCCATAGCGCCCACCCACTGGGACCAGAGACTAGGCTGACCTTTCATAAGACCCTAAAGTAGTGGTTCTCAACCTTTATAGTGCTGCGACCCCTTTAATACAATTCCACACGATGTGGTGACCCCTTTAATACAATTCCCCACGATGTGGTGACCTCTTTAATACAATTCCCCACAATGTGGTGACCCGTTTTTATACAATTCCCCACGATGTGGTGACCCCAATCGTAAAATTATTTTCATTTTGAATTTATCGCGCCTGAAGCCATATTGGCTAGCGATCTGAACTGCTTGCGATTGCCTTGAGGACGGAGGCATTAAAGCAGAGACTCCTCCCCTATTAAGTTTATCACGCCTGAAGCCAGATTAGGCTAGCGATTGGGAGTGATTGCAGCTGGCTTGAGAGGGAGACATCAGAGCAAAGATTTCTCTCTTTTTTAATTCATCGCGCCTGAAGCTGAATTCAGCTAGCGATTTGAAGAGCCTGCAGCTGGCTTGTGGAGTCAACCATTGGAGCACGATTCTTTGACTCACAAGTATACCTCCATATTTCCGATGGTCTTAGGCGACCCCTGGCAAATTGTCATTCGACCCCCAACGGGGTCGCGACCCCCAGGTTGAGAACCGCTGCCCTAAAGACCTGGCTCTGTGGTCAGGCTTGAGGCTCTAAATGTGTCAAGGGATTTATCTCCTGGCTATGTGGATGATGGTTTGTTTCTCTTTAAATTTTTGGGTATGTATTTGTTTTATTTTTATGGTTCACTACCCAGAATCATTGTTATGATGGTTGCTATAGAAATTATTGAAAATAAACTAACAAAGATAGATACGCTCTCACAGAGAGGGTCTTCTCAGGGTGCCGTCCGCCAAGCAGTGTCGGCTGGCGGCCCCCAGGGGAAGGTCCTTCTCTGTGGGAGCACCTACTCTCTGGAACGAACTTCCCCCCGGTTTACGCCAATTGCCTGACCTTCGGACCTTCCGCCGGGAACTGAAAACTTATTTATTTATACAAGCGGGACTGGCCTGATTTTTAAATTTTAAATTTAAATTTTAAACTTTTAATGGTAATTTTATTGGGTATTTTTATGGTCAATCGACGGTTTTAATTTGGCCTTTTATTGAATAAGTTTTTTAATTGTTATTTTAATATGTATATTAATTGTTTTAAATGAAGGCTGTACACCGCCCTGAGTCCTTCGGGAGAAGGGCGGTATAGAAGTTTGATAAATAAATAAATAAATAAATAAATAGATAGATAAGTTTTCAATTTGAAAATGAGCTCCATTGCTGAGCAGTATGAATGCATTGTAGGGCTGGGTACTTTAATGATGATAATGTATTTCCTTTGCTTAAAAAAAAAATGGGCCACTACTTTTAGCAAGCCGTGGTTTAATGAACCCGCTATATGCTGATGCTTGACTAATAGTGTTAGTGAGGATTGGAACGCGAGTGTCTATATTGAAGAAATTGAACATGATGCAGTAGCAGCACTATTTGAAATCAAGAGAGTCCGCAGAATACCTTCCATCACTGTCTGTGGGAGAGAGCTTGGGGGTGGGTGGGATTTTCAGTACCAAGGTTATCAGTCAAGATCTGTCTTAAAGGAAAAATCCTCAGTTGGCTTGAAAACATTCACAGATTAATAAGGTTATTCATGTAATTTTCATGAGGCAAGGCCAATTAGAAGTCGTTAGTGGAAGTGGGTATGTTACTCTTACCTTTTCTTGTGAAATAGCTTCACCTAAATGAGAAGGAGAACATTTTCCTATTCTGAAAGAAACGCTTGGGATTTGTTGAGATGACCAACCTGCTTGGGGCCATGTGTGGTTCGTGTTGCTTATAAAGAACTTGCTGTTCTAAGAACTATTTTAGCCTCTTCAACAAAATAGACAGGATAGGAAAGGAATTTAACAGTCACCTAGAAAATGTATTGGTTGCCCAAAAGTACTACCAGAAGCCTTCCCCAATCTGGTGGCATTCAGATATCCTAAACTGTTAACACCTAGGATATTTTTTTTTTTTTTTTGCCAATATAGGTAATTTTTGAGCCCCAGGCTCAGCAGCAGAACCAAACCAAATCTTTAGGAAGAGAAAGCTAGTAGCAAGTCTAATCTCTAGGGGAATCATGTTGCAGAGCAGGGGTGGGGAACTATGGCTTATTTATGACTTGTGGACTTCAACTCCCAGAATTCCTGAGCCAACCATGCTGGCTCAGGAATTCTAGGAATTGAAGTCCACAAGTCTTAAAAGGGGCCACAGTTCCCCACCTCTGTTGCAGAGGGTGGGGACCACAAAAGAAAAGACTCTCCTCTGGGGACCTGCCAGATGATACTTCCTAATGGGTGGGATCCACAGCATGCCTGTCCTACTGGATCTCACAGGATAAAGGTGAAGACATCTCTGTGGTCATGTGGCCGGCATGACTAAATGCCAAAGGTGCATGGAACGCTGTTACCTTCCCACCAAAGGTGATCCCTATTTTTCTACTTGCATTTTGTACGTGCTTTCGAACTGCTAGGTTGGCAGAAGCTGGGACAAGTAACGGGAGCTCACTCTGTTACGCGGCACTAGGGATTCGAACTGCTGAACTCCTGACCTTTCGATTGAAAAGCTCAGCATCTTAGCCACTGAGCCACCTCTCACAGGATAGGTACGTATAATTGGGGAGAGAGACTCCCCCAAGTAATCCAGTCCCTTCCTATGAAAGACTTTATAGATTACGTATTACGAACACCTTGAATTGAACTGAGAGGCCTACAGGCAACCAGTGCAGGTTGTGGAGCAGAGGTTGTTGAATGCACCAGATGAAAGATGTCTGTAACTGACCACAGTACTTCATTGCAGTTCTTCTCTTCTTTTTTTTTCTTTATCATTCTACTGTCAACTAATCGATTTTTTTTTCCTTTTTAAATCCTTGAAACTATGGGTTGACTGTTTGAGCTAACCATGAAAAAGAGACTTGAGGGTTTTTATATTTTTTGCCATCAATTAGTAATCGTCTGGGTTTGTATACCAAGATAAGGAGTGTTGAAGAACTGGAATTTGAGAATTTGGATTACTGTTGAGAGCTGTGAATTATCCTAAGAACATAGAGGAAGTCTTCGACTTACGATTTTGAGCCCAAAATTTCTATTAAGCAAGACAATTGTTAAGTGAATTTGGCCTCCCCATTGACTTTGCTTGTCACAAAAGGTGATCACATGACCCCACTACACTGCAACTGCCATAAATGTAAACCAGTTGCCAAGTAGCCGAATTTTGATCACGTGACCAAGGGGATGCTGCAGTGGTCATAAGTGTGAAAAACCCTCTTTAAGTTATTTTTTTCAATGGCACTGTAACTTTGAATGGTTACTAAAGGAATGGTTGTAAGTCAAGGATTACCTGTAATGTGAAGAGAGAAAATAAGAAAAAATGAGTTTGAAGGGAGCAGAGTCCAGTGGGAAAGGAATATTTCTTTGCTAGGCAAAGAAATGTATAAGAGTGGAGTCCTTTTGGTTACATATATTCAACCAGGTCAGATTCAAGGCGTCACACGTTCTAGGTGGACTAGTGGCCTATCAACCAATCCATTTAAAAGCAAACTAAAAAAATGTCTGCAGAAGCAGGAATTCTGGTCTTCCTTGCAGCCCAAGGAGGACCAAGGAGCAGGAGAAAAGTTTGGGCAACTGAAGGGCTTTCTTTTCAGTCCACATCAGTGTGGCTTACAGTTTTTTTTTCTTTTATAAATGGAACACACACAAAAACCCCACTCAAACATTAAAGCTAAAAAAATAATCTAAAAAATAAAAACATGTACATTCAGCATATGTCTCTCAAAATGCAACATAAGCATTTCAGTAATGGCATTTTATTGTAATAATGCATAGGTAATCTATGTCAATAAGTAATTGTTGTTTTTATGTTGCTAATAATATCAACTCTATAAACCAGGGTCTCCAACCTTGGTCCCTTTAAGACTTGTGGACTTCAACTCCCAGAGTCCCTCAGCCAGCTAGCTGAGGGACTCTGGGAGTTGAAGTCCACAAGTCTTAAAGAGACCAAGGTTGGAGACCCCTGCTCTAAACAATTAAGTAATTGAGGCCATATCTTACATTCTTCAGCTTTGGAAGGTTAAACATATCAACATATTCTAATTTGATTCCATACAGTGTCTCCGGACAGGATATCAGGGAAAGTGTTTCTTAAGCATTTTAAGCTATCCTCAGTTGAAGAGGGACTCCAAGAAACAAGTTGAGCATGCAGCCATGTGCTGACCATGTACAGTATCAACAGTAGAAACCTTCAAATTTCTAGGTTCTATCATATCGCAAGATCTAAAATGTACAGCTAACATCAAAAACATCATTAAAAAAGGACAACAAAGAATGTTCTTTCTGCGCCAACTCAGTAAGCTCAAACTGCCCAAAAAGCTGCTGATTCAGTTCTACAGAGGAATTATTGAGTCTGTCATTTGCACCTCTATAACTGTCTGGTTCGGTTCTGCAACCCAACAAGAAAAACACAGACTTCAGAGGATAATTAGAACTGCACAAAAAATAATTGCTACCAACCTGCCTTCCATTGAGGATCTGTATACTGCACGAATCAAGAAGAGGGCCATGAAAATATTTGCAGATCCCTCGCATCCTGGACATAAATTGTTTCAACTCCTACCCTCAAAACGACGCTATAGAGCACTGCACACCAGAACAACTAGACACAAGAACAGTTTTTTCCCGAAGGCCATCACTCTGCTAAACAAATAATTCCATCAACACTGTCAGAATATTTACTGAATCTGCACTACTATTAATCTTCTCATCATTCTCATCACCAATCTCTTTCCACTTATGACTGTATGATTGTAACTTTGTTGCTGGCAATCCTTATGATTTATATTGATATATTGACCATCATTTGTGTTGTAAATGTTGTACCTTGATGAATGTATCTTTTCTTTTATATACCTGAGAGCATATGCACCAAGACAAATTCCTTGTGTGTCTAATCACACTTGGCCAATAAAATTCTATTCTATTCTATTCTATTCTATTCTATTCTATTCTATTCTATTCTATTCTATTCTATTCTATTCTATTCTATTCTTTGGGAATGGTTAGAGACCTATCCTTGTGCCTGGGCAATGAGGCTGTGTGGATTTGTCCATAATCTGCCATATCTAGAGATAAAGATTCAGAAAGATTGTTTTATGTGGCAGGCTGCAAGAATTACAGTTAAGATATTGGAGGTGAATCCTTCAATGCTCTGTTTAGATATAAAGATTTTTGAATAATACATTAATGTTGTATGTTCCTTTTGTACCTCTGGACTTTTAGATTGGGTTCACACATCACATCATGCTAAGCCACACTACAAGTACTTGTTGCTTTACAACAGTAACTGGGGCTGGATTTTCTGTCGCTAAGCAAATGCAGCCAGCCGGGAAAGCGGTTACTAATGCCATACAAACATGGCCAAATAAGCAAGCGTGCAATACAGAGTGTGGGTTTGAGGGTGGTGCTATGGGCAGCTTGATTCCTGGAAGGAAAAAAAAATGGAGAAAGCAACTTTCTAGAGAGATTTGCAAGCTTTCCTGTTGACTTCCCCATTGACTTTGCTTGTTGGAAGCCAGCAGAGAAAGTCAAAAGCGACAATCGTGGCCACGAGACGCAGCAACTGTCGTAACTCTGTGAGTTGGTTGCCAAGCGTCCAGATTGCATTCATGTGACCGTGAGGATGTTGTGATGGCTGGAACTTCCAAGTCCAGTTGTAGGTACTAGTTGTAAGTACCGCTCATTCAGCACTCTTGCAACTTCAAACCATCACTGAATGAGTGGACTACCTATACAATTGTTGATTTTGGCTTAGTGTGTTATAATATGCCAAGCTGTTGCACCTGTGAGTCCTGATTTATGACTTGGATGAATTCAGCTAATTAAGCTTTATTTAGGAATCTAGTTAAACACCATGGCTTAAAACTAAGGACAGCTTAATTTTAGTTGGGTCTGTACGTTACCTTCCATTCCAAATGAAGCCAGTATCTTGAGCAGAATAATTAATAACGCTGTTCTGTAAGCAACAATGTATCCCTATCTTAGTAGCATTTTTCTTTTTCTAGTTGAGTAATTTAAAATCACCCAGAAATTAGCTGCCTGGCAACATACAAGTGCAGATATTAAAATGACTTCCATGCCTTCTGACTGTTTCCATTACCTTGCTAAATTTAGATCAAGTAAAGCTTAGGAGCCGAGATCCTCTGGCATTTTAACAGAAGTCAAGAAAGATAATACTGTATCTAGTCTATATAATCACTGGAGAATAAAGTAGTCATCTTCTCAGTTATCCAGTTTACTTCATTAAGACACATAATTTATCAAATTCTCAATGCAACATTCGTATTGAACTGATTTGATATATATCACCTTCTTAAAGAAATCTTGCGTGACTTCTGGATTTTGCTCTTTAGTTCCTGTCTCCCACATTATCCACATTGGCTGGGAATTTTAATTCAACATCATTTAGAGAACTGTAGAATTGATATTAAAAATAGAAATACCTCTTAAGTACATAAATCAAATGAGGGACTATTCATTTTAATAACATTAAAGTTGCCTCACAAGTTTAAGGAATTTTTAACCATCTATTAACTTCTAGTTAAGGCCTTTCTAAAAGTTTTGGCATATTTGTTTGTATATATTTAAAATATTTTGGGATTTATAAAGCCCCAGATATTTAATATAATCAATAGAAATCATAAAACCCATCTCTTTATATAACTGATGTATTACGGTCTATATAATATGTACACCAAGAGCATATGCACCAAAGACAAATTCCTTGTGTGTCCAATCACACTTGGCCAATAAAGAGTTCTATTCTATTCTATTCTATTCTATTCTATTCTATTCTATTCTATTCTATTCTATTCTACTCTACTCTACTCTACTCTACTCTACTCTACTCTACTCTACTCTACTCTACTCTACTCTACTCCCTATCCTGTCCTGTCCTGTCCTGTCCTGTTTATACACTGGTAATATAATATCCTTAATATCTAAAGATCAGTGCAAAACTCCAAAGCATCGATTTACCTCTCATTGCTTAGGCACCAAAATCTTGCTTTGAGAGTTCTTGAACGCTGATTCTCTTTGGGAGATTTTTCGCCTGAAACATTTAGAATGTTACTCAAGCTATTGAATTATTAAGAAGCAGCCTCTGTTCTACAGAACATTTGCAGTGATTGTTCAGAAATTTACCCTTGATGCCGTTGCCATTTGAAGTAGGAAGATTGTTAGATTAATTCTTGATCTGCTAAGCAATGGATGAAATGGCTGGAGCAAAAATGTTGGGCACATTTTAATCATTCTTTGTTGATACATAATGCTTTCTTTTGAATGATCAAAATATTAATGGGTAGCAGGTTGGTAATCAGAATAGCCTGATATGGAGAATCAGTTTGAATCTAAGAAATTCTGTCTTAGGTAAAGTGATGGTAAGATTTAAGCTGGAAAATTCGTAGCTACATTGCTGACTGTTTGTGAATTTTTTAAGTACAAGTAGTACTCAACATGATCTTAATTGAGCCTAGAATTACAGTCATAAGTCATGCCGGTTGTTAAGCAGGCACCACAACCAGACAAAACTATTTCTGCTTTTACAACCTTTTTTCAGTGGTCATTATTTACTTTTATTCAATTTCCATAGTTGCCCAACTCAACCAAGTGACTCTGGGTTGCTATAGAAATTGAATAAAATATAAATTGAATAAACCAATTGAACCGCTTTGATCGCTAAGTGAATGCCATGGTCCTTAAGTGACCGCGTCAATTGTTAAGCAAATCCATTGTCTGCAATGGTGGTTATTGGGGGTTTTTTTGCTGGAAACTGGAAGTAAATACCATTTCCAGCAAACAACAAAACAAAACCCTGTACATTGTGATTACATGACCGCAGGATGCTGCAAATAACCATAAATGAGAGTCAGTTGCTGAGTGCCGAAAATGAAATCACATAACTATGGCAAGTTTGGGGGGCGGGCATCATAACATCAAATCTGGGTCTGGGTCATAACTAGCCTGGGAGATCTGTCATAACTTCAAACAGTCACTAAGCGACCGGCCATAAGTCAAGGTCTAGCTGTATTCTTTATCATGCATTGCTGTGATCAGTAATATGGTTGTCTTATTTATGTATAAAGTGGTTCTGGTTAAACAAATAGTACCTAAATCGGAACACATAAATTGTCTTTATCAAACTATTTGAACAACTAATCACTTTCTTCGTTAGGAAAGTCTTTTTTAGACATAATTATAAGTGGTGGCATACCCTTTAGCAGTAATTACTTCAATCAGATGTTCCCTGAACCTGTTGATCATTTGTGCATATAGCATGGAAATTTGGTATGTCCCTTTTAGGAAGTTGCTTCAGCTCATTATTAGTTTTGAGCCATCTAGCTTGCTGCTCGCTTCAAGTCAATTGGGGCCTTGAGTCAGCCATTCTGTAACATGAAATTTATTTTTTTTACCCATTTTGTCATAGATTTACTTATGTGTTTAGGATCATCATTATACTGCATGACTCACATTCGGTTCAGCTTCAGATTACGGATGGGCACCCTGACATTCTCTTGTAGGATTTGTTGGTTCAATTCAAAATCTATTGTTCACTCAGTGATGCTGAGCTGACTCACCTCAGAACAGCCCCTAATCATGATACTTCCTCCACTGTGCTTAATGGCTTAATAAAGTTCTTTTTTTATGGAATGCATTGTTTAATTTTCTCTGAATATAGCATGTCTCATTAATGGCAAAACATTCCATCTTTGCCTGAACTTTCCACAGAGCATTAGTCCAGTCACCTGCTGGATCCTTTAGGTTGTCTTTCCAACCTCGAGACAGATGGTAATATAATTTTTGGAGAGCGGAGATTTTCCCTTTGCTATCCACTCCTGTGCACATTTATCTTATTCTGTGTTTTCCTTATGGGGAATTCATGATCACCATGATTCCAGCCAACATAACAGTGGCATCCTTTAGTCTCTGGTTTTTGTTGGAAGGCTATTCTTGGGAAAATAACAATAACATTTATTTTCTCCATTTGGGCACCATCAGCCTGACCATAAATTGATGAAAAAGGCAAAGCCTTTCCAGCTTTTCCATTAAAAGCTCTTTTTCTGAAGTTCACAGAGATGTTTTTTAATCAGGGCTTGATTCATTTCCATAAATTTGTATTGGGAACAGCAGGCTGTGATGGCAGTAACCTGAGTGTGTGTGTGTTTTAAACAATGAAGGGCCTCTCAAATTCACACCTGATTATGGTCCCATTGATTGGAGTATCTCAATATTATGACTCAATTTATTCCCATAAAGAGCTAGTTTGCTCCTTCCTTCCTTCCTTCCTTCCTTCCTTCCTTCCTTCCTTCCTTCCTTCCTTCCTTCCTTCCTTCCTTCCTTCCTTCCTCTCTCTTCCTCCTCCCCCCCCTTTTTCTCTTTCATGTGTTCAATGTTGTTTTAGTTGTTTAGTTAACAGAATTTTAATTCTGTGATTGAGACTTAGCTAAACCACGTATATTGTAGATCATGAAGCTACAGTATTACCGAAAGTTTTAAAGGGTTCCCAAACTTTTCTCTTAAACCTTTCTCTTAAAGAAGCACTGTTTTACCTTTTTTAAAAAAACTGGTTTTTAAAACTTTTTTTTTTACTATTTATCATGTTAATGCAGTCATTCCTGTGGCTAGAGGCATACAGTGTTCCCAAGTTGAACGTTTAATTTAAAGCTTTTTCTGTAATATGAATCCTTCTGGATGCTTGTCTACTAATCAGTTGAAGTATTTGCTGTCACAGAGTAAGACAGATGTATTTCCTAGAAAGTTTTTTTTTTCTCAGTATTGAAGCAAGTAACCTAATGTACTGCTTTGTAATTCCAGGTTGGTACTAGGGCTTACAGTGAGTAAGAACAGTACAGATTCCTTCAATATCACTTAATTTGAACTAATATGCTCTCCAAATTCTTGCTAGAGGGGTATTTTGGGCAGCAATAAATTTCTCTGGGATTTTTCATAGATTTCTTTATCAGAAGCCATCTTTTTAAAATGGCTTTGGAATTTGCATTTGCAAGTTATCTTCTTTTGACTATTCCATTGGCTGTTCAAAGATAAGAGGGGTGGGAAAATCCTTCCTTTTTAAACTTGTTTGCAGTTGGGAAATCTGCTGTCTTTAAAATCACCCCTTTGTGACATGCCTAGGTTGTTTCATAAACCATATTGTGGGTGGAATAGGGTCCCTTTAGGTTGTCTCCCTTTTAAGCAAAATGGTGGTGAGGGCAGTAGCCCTTCCAATTTTATTTTTCACTTTGAGGTGTTGGAAGAAATATCCATCTGGGTTCAGTTCCAAGTGGGGACAAAGACACTGGAAACATGGAGGCTGCTTGGAAAGATGGTTTAATGGTGGTCAGGATCACATGGCTTGAGATCCTGAACAGAAAAGGGCTGAGATCCTGTGTGCTCCCTGGCTTTATGCTTTTTCTGAGCTTTGACCTTTCTGGGGCACAGGAAGAGTATCCTGATTGGTTGTCAGACTCCCAGGGGGTGGGAGTCTTAGCTAGCCTTGCTGGCTGTCTCTCAAGCTTGCTTGAGCCTTGCCATGTGGTGAGTTTCAGTTGTATTGTGTTGCAAATCATGGGGGGATTGAGTGAGCTTGGTTGAAGCCTTAATTGCCCATTGACAAAGGTGGGGAGAATGAGTGAGCTTAGCTGAGGCTTTTAATGGCCCATTGACAAAGGTGGGGGGAATCAGGAAGTTGCAGGGAGCTCCTTTGTCTTTAAAATATGTTTCTCCATTTCTCATCCAGGAAAGTATAATATTCTGCTTTTTAAAATATTTCCTAGAATATTTCATTCTTCTAGGAGGGGTGGGTGCTAAATTCCTACAATCCCTACTTTTTTTTTTTTCAAACGTGAGTTTTGAAACATGCTGTTGGCAAAAATTAAAATTGATCAAATCAGTGGGTGCTTTTAATTTTCCTGATGCAAAGGAAGCCATTGATAGAGACAACAGAAAAAAAGATTCCTTCAGTGGCACCCAAAAGCTTTCAACCATGAAGGTCTAGCAGCCAGGGAAAAGTTCTGGTAAGAATTTTACAGTATCCAATTTTCTATGCCAATTAATTTCAGCTGTTAGATATCACTTTCTGAGAGCTTCCAGTCAGGTCAAGCAAGCACACATCCCAAAATTTTCACAGCCATGGTTTTCCTTTAAATTACAGGCTGCCATTTCCAAGGGTTGGTTACTGAACCTGCCCTAGCTCTTACTTTAGTCTATCCAAGATTTTTTCCAGTCCAAATTGAGGTTAATCAGTGTGCAATCCAGGCTTTTTCCTTTCTTTTTTTTTTTACTATTTATCATGTTAATGCAGTCATTCCTGTGGCTAGAGGCATACAGTGTTCCCAAGTTGAACGTTTAATTTAAAGCTTTTTCTGTAATATGAATCCTTCTGGATGCTTGTCTACTAATCAGTTGAAGTATTTGCTGTCACAGAGTAAGACAGATGTATTTCCTAGAAAGTTTTTTTTTTCTCAGTATTGAAGCAAGTAACCTAATGTACTGCTTTGTAATTCCAGGTTGGTACTAGGGCTTACAGTGAGTAAGAACAGTACAGATTCCTTCAATATCACTTAATTTGAACTAATATGCTCTCCAAATTCTTGCTAGAGGGGTATTTTGGGCAGCAATAAATTTCTCTGGGATTTTTCATAGATTTCTTTATCAGAAGCCATCTTTTTAAAATGGCTTTGGAATTTGCATTTGCAAGTTATCTTCTTTTGACTATTCCATTGGCTGTTCAAAGATAAGAGGGGTGGGAAAATCCTTCCTTTTTAAACTTGTTTGCAGTTGGGAAATCTGCTGTCTTTAAAATCACCCCTTTGTGACATGCCTAGGTTGTTTCATAAACCATATTGTGGGTGGAATAGGGTCCCTTTAGGTTGTCTCCCTTTTAAGCAAAATGGTGGTGAGGGCAGTAGCCCTTCCAATTTTATTTTTCACTTTGAGGTGTTGGAAGAAATATCCATCTGGGTTCAGTTCCAAGTGGGGACAAAGACACTGGAAACATGGAGGCTGCTTGGAAAGATGGTTTAATGGTGGTCAGGATCACATGGCTTGAGTTCCTGAACAGAAAAGGGCTGAGATCCTGTGTGCTCCCTGGCTTTATGCTTTTTCTGAGCTTTGACCTTTCTGGGGCACAGGAAGAGTATCCTGATTGGTTGTCAGACTCCCAGGGGGTGGGAGTCTTAGCTAGCCTTGCTGGCTGTCTCTCAAGCTTGCTTGAGCCTTGCCATGTGGTGAGTTTCAGTTGTATTGTGTTGCAAATCATGGGGGGATTGAGTGAGCTTGGTTGAAGCCTTAATTGCCCATTGACAAAGGTGGGGAGAATGAGTGAGCTTAGCTGAGGCTTTTAATGGCCCATTGACAAAGGTGGGGGGAATCAGGAAGTTGCAGGGAGCTCCTTTGTCTTTAAAATATGTTTCTCCATTTCTCATCCAGGAAAGTATAATATTCTGCTTTTTAAAATATTTCCTAGAATATTTCATTCTTCTAGGAGGGGGGTGGGTGCTAAATTCCTACAATCCCTACTTTTTTTTTTTTTTCAAAACGTGAGTTTTGAAACATGCTCTTGGCAAAAATTAAAATTGATCAAATCAGTGGGTGCTTTTAATTTTCCTGATGCAAAGGAAGCCATTGATAGAGACAACAGAAAAAAAGATTCCTTCAGTGGCTCCCAAAAGCTTTCAACCATGAAGGTCTAGCAGCCAGGGGAAAAGTTCTGGTAAGAATTTTACAGTATCCAATTTTCTATGCCAATTAATTTCAGCTGTTAGATATCACTTTCTGAGAGCTTCCAGTCAGGTCAAGCAAGCACACATCCCAAAATTTTCACAGCCATGGTTTTCCTTTAAATTACAGGCTGTCCATTTCCAAGGGTTGGTTACTGAACCTGCCCTAGCTCTTACTTTAGTCTATCCAAGATTTTTTCCAGTCCAAATTGAGGTTAATCAGTGTGCAATCCAGGCTTTTTCCTTTCTTTTTTTTTTTTTAAAGTTACACACAATGAGCCCTGGGACCTCTACTCATGAGACCACCAGTGCAACATATCTTGCTTTACTGGGCAACTGGGCAGCATCATTTGTGAGTCATAGTCAGGGCTTGGGTTTTGGATATCACTTTTTCTGCTATCTCTTCAAGAGAGGAATTGCCTGAGGGGGATGCCCCTCCCCCATGGAATTAGCAGGGAGATCTGACTCCTTGGGCTTTTAGTGCCACAGAGCAAAAATCAACCTAGGGGTCTTGTGTGCAGGTAAGTGAAGGGAATAGTTTCAGTCTAATTCTGAATGGTGTCTCTGTGTGTGCCTGTGTATGCAGCTACTTTTACAATACAGGCAATACAAACAATACAAACATGCTGGACAAATTTCCCTACCATTAGACAGAAATCTAAGGTGTTCAGAAGTTGCTGCGGTAGCCACTCAAATACAATCCTTACATGAGTACTTTAGACTGATTACAATGTAAATGAGACAAGACGGAAAACCTTACAATGAATTTCCACCCTTCCCCATAGTCTTTCCAGTTGTCTTCTGGGAATTGAAAAGAGTCTTTTAGTCTTTACTTGTACATCTCAGGGTCCTTTCTTTCATGTCTTTTGGGTGGCATGCTTGGTGGTCAGTCAGGTTTGGAAAGGTCTGCTCCAATCTGGTTGCTGTGATGACTTTCAGTGGGGGCTGGATTCAAACTCAATTCCTGGCTCCAACAAATAGAAGGTCTCCTCTGGGGCAGCATCTGAACCATGTGCTCTGCTTCCACAGTTGCAGAGTCATCTTTTCAGGGCTGAAAGATATTAGAACAGAATCTCCTCCCCACTTTTGTGGGTAATCTTCTCAGGAAAGGCATTGTAACAGGATTAGAGATGGGGGGGGGGTAGATATCTTGCAGGCAGAGTTTGAAAAGATACAACACATCAATATTGCAGTTACTAAAAGATAATGCAGTTTCAACAAAATGCAGTTTCAACAACTGATGAGAAAGAAAAAACTGGATTCACATGCTTCAGGAACAGGTAAAATCATTTAAACACACAGTAAATGCAAGACTGAATTTTTTTTTTTCTCTTGTAAGTGAACTTAAAACGTTTCCTCATAAACTTATCTTGTAAGTGAACTTAAAATGTTTCCTTATAAACTTGAGTTGTTACTTTAAGATAAAGAGGAGGAGAAAAAAGCAGAAATGAAAAGTTCTGTACCCTATTCCCGGTGGCCACACGAAAATAGGGCAAAGGCTTTCTTTCTTTTCTCTCTCTCTCTCTTTTCCCTATTTTATTGCTTCAACCTTTTGTTTTTGTTTTTCCCTAACAATTTAAAATTCTTGTCTCTAGAGATCAGATACATTTTACAGTTACAATTACTTCAAGGGCCCACAAAGACAGACATACACACATAAAAACAAGGAGGACAGAGAGGAAAACAAAACTCTGAGATTTACACACACTGATCATTCCGCCATAAATCTCAGTTAAATTAGGGAAGGCACAAATCTTAACAGACAGACCACGTGGTTCCATAGAAGACAGAGAAAGAGACAAACAAAACAAAACAAACAAAACCCAAACATTCCTATTTATATATTTCCTTTTCTTTTAAGTACCTTTATTTAGCCAAATTTGTTTCCTATTCTCATCTTTATTACACAATTTCCTCAATTTCTTTTCCGCATACCAGGTAAAACTGGCAGCCTCCGGGCACTCAGGCCCCAGCAGGTTTTCCAGGGATTTCCCTCCACCCTCGAGCTACTGCTTCCCATGTTTCCTCTCCGATGTGAGGTTTTATTTTCACTTTGGCCTAGCCGGGTGGATCCTCCTACAATTTTCAGAAAAAGTTCTGGGAAGGACTTGACTCCTTCTGTCAAGTATGGGCACCTTCCTGTTAAGGAGCTTCCAGTTTGGATCAAAAAGGTGATCCCAGAGGACCTACTGCCCTGCCAGTAGGTACGAGCACCTCTTCAACACTGCTTCCTGCTTCCTTTTTAGCATACCAGGCAGTACTGGCAGCCTCCGGGCATCCAGGGCCCCAAGCAGATCTCCTGCTTCCTTTTTTTTTCTCCTTTTCTCCTTTTTTACTCTCTTAATTGCTTCATTCACACTTACTTTCCTCTCGCTCGGCTTCCGTTCCTAATAAACACAAAGTTCCACGTTTGGCTTCCCCCCCTTGCTTTCTCTATCCTACCGGTCACGGCTCGGTGGAGCTAGCAGTAGGCAGAGGTGCGGCTAGAGGTTGCTCAAAGAGGTGGAATCAGACTGTTTCCTTAGGTGGAATCCCACACACACACTTCTTCCTTCCCTAACAGAAGGTCCTGTGCTCTGGCAAAACCCCCATGCTCTCCAGACTTTTGGTCTTTCTGCGGTTAGGAAATGCACAGAGGATGCAAGATCCAGCTGTGATTGGGAAAAGGGCTCTCTCATTCACACACATGCAGGCATACACATATTTCCCATGCTTTTCCATGCTTAAAATTAAAATTTAGAGGTACTCACCTTCTTTCCAAGCAGTCTTTGAGCTCAACACTCAAAACCCCTTTAAAACCTAGTTCCAAATGGCCAAGGTCCAGGAAAACTTACCCACAGACTCAATGGGTCTGCTGCTAGCAAGGGAGGCTTACCTGGGCCAGGTCCATTGGTTAGGTTAGCTTGGAGTCCCATCTGGGGTGCCAATTGTTGGAAGAAATATCCATCTGGGTTCAGTTCCAAGTGGGGACAAAGACACTGGAAACATGGAGGCTGCTTGGAAAGATGGTTTAATGGTGGTCAGGATCACATGGCTTGAGTTCCTGAACAGAAAAGGGCTGAGATCCTGTGTGCTCCCTGGCTTTATGCTTTTTCTGAGCTTTGACCTTTCTGGGGCACAGGAAGAGTATCCTGATTGGTTGTCAGACTCCCAGGGGGTGGGAGTCTTAGCTAGCCTTGCTGGCTGTCTCTCAAGCTTGCTTGAGCCTTGCCATGTGGTGAGTTTCAGTTGTATTGTGTTGCAAATCATGGGGGGATTGAGTGAGCTTGGTTGAAGCCTTAATTGCCCATTGACAAAGGTGGGGAGAATGAGTGAGCTTAGCTGAGGCTTTTAATGGCCCATTGACAAAGGTGGGGGGAATCAGGAAGTTGCAGGGAGCTCCTTTGTCTTTAAAATATGTTTCTCCATTTCTCATCCAGGAAAGTATAATATTCTGCTTTTTAAAATATTTCCTAGAATATTTCATTCTTCTAGGAGGGGGGTGGGTGCTAAATTCCTACAGAGGTTTAGAGATCCATCAGATAAATAAGTGAATACTTCATAGGCTGCCTCTGTGTCAGAACACTGGGATTTCCTTGTGCCTTTTTTAGTGCGGCTCAGGTTGATGTTATCCCTTCAGATATTGCCCAGCTTTCATTTTGCATTGTGAGTGTGTTTTGTGTGTACAGCACATCCTATGACTCATTTATGACTCCCATTAATTTCCTTTCCAGTCAGTGTGGGCACAAGCAGCCCACTTGCTTTGTCAGCCTTTAAAAAAAAAGTTAAAAGTTTTAATGTTGGTTTGACGTGCTCTTTTGAAAAGGCTGGGTGTTTTTTTTTCCTGATGTTACTTTCCTCAGAAATTATTTAATTGGAGGCATCGTCTTCTCTTTCTTTACTGCTCACATTTTTATTTCACTAACTGCAGTCCTTGAAATGGGGCGTGGGGGAGGAATTAAAAGCCTGTTGTGCAGCAGAAAACTAAAATATACCCCTGCAATTCAACACCTTGCAATTGAAATATAACCATGGACCTCTGCTAAGGTCTTTGAACCATTGTCAGTAGCATATATTTTTCTATATATTTTTCAAGTCCTAAGGCCAAAAATGAGCAAGGTTTCATGTCCTATTTCGCAAAATTCTTAATTTTATCCAGCAGTTTTTACATCAGCCTTGGAATTATTCTTCAGTTGTCATAGAGATGGTGTGTGTATGTATATAACTATTTTTAATGCATGTATTCTTCCCGCACCACTGCGAGGTGGAACATTTATTTCTTTCATCACCATGCCACAGAAGCAGTATGAGAGGATAAATTGAGATGTTCTAACTTCCGAATATATAAATAAAACAGCCAGAAACATTAATCTTATTTTTTTATACCCATATATAATGAGACGATAGGCTTGAATGGCAAAGATTGTTCTACAGTTATATGACAAATGAGTTAATTTTCATGTTTAGGATATTAATTTTGAGAAGTTTAGATGTGGGCATATTCAAATCTGGGAGGAAATGGTGTGATTGTCTCAGGATGATTCTAAGAATAGGATGTAAGTTCCTATGAACTTTGCTTACTTCTAGAAAATGTAATCAGGAGGGCAAGAATATCTTTACAGCACTCTTGAGTTTCATTAAGAGGGATATTACTTGGCTTCAGAATAGAAATAATTCTGCCTCAAGAATTCTTCTGCACTGTTAGTGGTGAAAAAAGAAGCATGCATATTATATACCACACACACCAAATTTGTCTACTTATTTCAAAACAAATGCTTGAACGTTTTACAACATTGTAAAACACTATTTAAATGATACGTGATTCATTAGAGACACTATAATGAAAGAAGTTAAAAGTAATATTTTTATTATATCAGCCAAAAATGAGCAAGATTTGTCTAATTGACTGTCCTTCAGGTGTGGTGTAATATAATGATTTAGGTTATTTTAAATCACTTTTTAAAACAAGTCATAATTTTCTATAGGGACAAGATATAAGTTTTTAAAAATGATTCATGAAACCATCTGGCACTGCCTCCCCCCTTTTTTTCTTATAGGACATTTTTACATAATTTTGGAAGCGGTATTACTGATTTGGGACATACGGTAGCTAAGGCAGTTGTTGAGCACTGTGTATATTAGTCATGGAAGATAAGTCTTGGAAGAATATTAGCTTATTGAATAGCAAATTCGTATGTAACTTCAATTTATTCATGATTTGATATCTTTCCCTTTACCAATCACAGGCTTAATGTGAGTAATACAGTTCTTATAATGCATGTCGATTGATTATGGCATATTGTCTTATAATTGACTGAAATAGGAATATTATCTATTCTTAGAATAGCTCATAGTTAAACTATAGTTAAGTCATTTGAGTGTTGTTGTTTTTTTAGCTCAGCCTTAGGTTTCCAAGATACATGCCTAAATTGTTTTGTTGATTGAATAGTAATAACTTGTCACATCTAGAGAGAGAAAAAAACCTTAAACATATTTAATGTTGTAATTTGTTTTTCACACTAGGACATTGGGAGATCTTAATTTCCTAAATAAGTTGTCATATTCAGTAAAATGCTGACAATTTTTCTAATGCCTGAAATATAATTTTATCACTTACAGTCTGTACTGCAAATAATCTACCAAACCCTAACACTATTGTTAGGATATATTTATATGTTTGACAGTGTTTTTTCCCCCCAAGAGAACAGAAGAATGTAACAGACTTTGCATACTGATATAAGTTCAAATTCTGTTCATCTATTTATATGGACAACTGTCTTTTTTTAAAAAAGAGCTTTTTCCAAAAGAGCTTTTTCCACAATTATGCATCTTGCTAGATATAAAAACTGCAACAACAATTTGCTTGCTATTGCCATTTCCTTTTGTCTGTGATAGTCTTTGTACTGTTACAGGGACTTGTATTGCACCATTATATATCCAGGAATGTTATATGCTATCGAAACTATCAATACAGTATCCCCATTAACACATAAAGAATAAAAGCATATTTTAAATTATGTACATGTGCTGATCCATACGATTTTGATCCTGGATTTCAGTTTCCATGAAATCAAACCAATCTTTTAAAACATGCCTTTTGTGACACATCTTTTTCTGATATGAGCGCTTACCTTGACTTATGACCACAATTGAGCCCAACATTTATGTCGCTAAGCGAGACATTAAGTGAGTTTGGTCTAACTTTACCACCTTCCTTGCCATAGTTGTTAACTGCATCACTGCAGGTTGTGGGCTTAGTGACACGGTTGTTAAATGAATCTGGCTTCCCCCATTGACTTTGTTTGTCAGAAGGGCGCAAAAGGTGAACACGTGTCTGCAGGACAGTGCAACCGTCATAAATATGACCCAGTTGCCAAGCATCCGAATTTTGATCCCTTGACCATGGGGATGCTGCAATAGTCGTAAGTGTGAAAAATGGTCATAAGACACTTTTTTCAGGGTTGTTGTAACTTTGAACAGTCACTAAACAGATGGTTGTAAGTCGAGGACTCCCTGTATGTATTTTTGTTGCAATTTGTAAATAGCATTGCTGCCTAAAGAATTCTTTAAAAATGTTTAAAAAGCACCAATTACATATCCCACCAGAGAAAAAACTTAATTAATTTGAATAATGTATTTGTATACTTTTTCATGGAATTGAACATTTTCTTGGCCTTGAATGCTATAACTTAAAATGTGCATGAATAACTGAGGACATGGATGAATTGTCCTGATTGGCCAGCCTATTAGCCAAGCTTCCTGATGGTTAGGGTTTTTGTTAGCATACACTGTATTTTTTTGGTTATTCTATGGCTGCTACAAGAATTTGCCAGATGACGCTGCTATATGAGTCCCTAAATAGCTAAAATGAATTCTCAGCCACTATTTTTTAGTAAGCAGAGCAGACAAACAGGAACGGAGGAGTTGAGCCAGAGTGTTTTAAGGGGTGGGGGGGGGAAGAATGCAGTTGACCTCAGATCCTGCTAAAAGGCTGGATGTTCGTGGAACAGCTGTGGTGACTTGTCAGGTGTGTGTGGTATTGGTCTTACCAGAAGGGTTTGCTAATTGGACTTACTGCAAGTAGAAACTTGTTTCCTTGCTGGAGAAAAAAAAACCTCAATGGCTGGAGATTAGTTTTTCTTAAGATTAATTAGGGAAGATGATGACCATACAATTTTCACACAAAGTTTTCTAGGAAGGCCAGCAAATGAAATCTCTTAAGGAGAACAGAGTACAAGAACTTATCTGAGTGCAAATGATAGGACATGCCATTAGAAGAAATGAGTACTTGGGCATCTGTAACAACAACAACAACAACAATAAAAAAACCCACCCAGGAAGACATTTGAAATTGATTTGAAGCTCTTGACATGGAAGGGATGCTGCTCCAGTCATCTGAGAGACCATCCTTTCCAGAACAGTGGAAAAGACTTTTAACTCTGCAGAGATCAATAAAGCAGACAGTCTCCACTAAGAAGAGTGGTGGTAGTAGAAAGTGGCAGAGGGGCAAAGATAATTCTGTGTAGATTGGATAAGCTATTCTGAGATGTTTCCTGTCTTTGCACCAGCATATATTTAGTACATTGTCATGCTTACTGGTTCCTACCTTTTGAAGGAATCATATTGCACAGTTGAAAGCCTATTGCAAATTTTACTGCAAAAATATTTCTGATCATTTTAGACAACTGATCTATTTTAAGAATGGATCCATTGAAGAACTTTCAACTCTTCAAATTTTCTTCATTTTTTTCTAGCTGATCCGAATCTAGCTTTATATTTTTGGGGGACTATCTTTACCATCATCCGGTCCATTCCCCCACAGGTTTTAGAATCTCTGCATTTTCCATATTACAGAAGAAATAGATAAAGCATTATTCTCAACCTGAGAAACCATTTCCCTTCCCAGTGCCCTGACAGGTGTAGTGGAATGATTATCAAACTGATTAAATTGCAATCCATTCCTACTTACTCATCTGTGGCAAATAATATTGCTGGAAGATAATGAGCACGTTACATCATTATTAGCAATTAGTCTTCGAGTTATGACCATAATGGAGCTTTCCCATTAGGGTTGCAAATTGTGATGGTCTTTAAGCAAGGTACCCATGTGATCACCTTTTTGAACTTTTTCTGATGTGGTTGTTAAATGAAGCATGCAGTGCCTCAGATAGGGGAGGCCTTGCACAGGCCCAGGGCTGCCTGCCTCAGCCCTCCCAAGTCCTCCCATACTCCCTAAGACACTCTGGGTTTTGATTCCCACTCCTTGGGGTCCTTGCAAGCCTTTGCTTACTTTCTCATATCCCCAGGTCCCCGTAGCCTTGGGCTGGCTTTCCACACAGATGAAAATTGATGCAAGGACATGACTTCCATCTCATTCTAAGCAGCAACAAGGACCTCAGATGAACCATGCATGAGATCTTCAGGAATGACCCCAAGTTCATTTTCAATTCAACAGGGACCATCATCTGCCTTGAGTGGACCAATCAAGTATGTTCCTCCTCCTCACAGCAAGGGTTAGCAGTAGAGAACTCTAGGGTTAAAAGGGAGTGTTCCAACTATGACAAAGGGTTGATTTCTGTGGAGATTCTCATCATCCAGGTCATGGTTGTCCCAAAGGTGCTTTTTCAAGGGGCAACTGGGCTTCCTTGTTTTTCTTTGAAGACGCTTCACTTCTCATCCAAAAACTTCAGCTTGAAGCTCATCCAAGAAGCAAGATGTCTTCAAAGAAGAAGCAGAAAATTCAGTTGCCTCTTGAAAAAGCACCTTTGGGACAAGGGATTGATGGGTGTATCTTCCTATTCCAGATCACACCACAAATTCCTTGAGGTAAAACCAATTCTTATGTGCGGCTGCAATTGAGAGTTGGTCCCATAATCATCTGGTTTCATGGTTGCTATGGAATTACCTCTAAATTTGTGCCCAGAGAGGTAAGATTGAAATTCTCTGGTACCATTAATTTGGGGAACTCTAACCCAGAGATTGCCTGGAGGAGCTGGATACGGAGGCCAATAAAAGCAGGCTAGTATAGTACCATCTGATCCCTAGTGGCTAATGTCATGAGCAGAGTCCCACAACCAGCTATGTGCGGAGTGATGTCTTTGAAAACCAGCAGGATCTCTCAAATAATTATAGCCTCTCTAATGTTTCCGCTCCAGGATTGTGTTTGAGGTAGACCAATCCTGAACAGTGAAGTCATGAATGCTAAAACTATTTTTTACTATAAGGTTTTCATAGCAGAATCTTGTAATACGGAATGTGCCTGCCCTTCCTTGCCTTTATCTAGGAAATAAGTAGGGAGAATCAAGTCTCAGAGGCTTTCTCAAATTCCATTCCTGCTTTGGACTGAAATTTCTTTTACTGTATCTGACTGTTGCCTTGGCTGCAGCTCTTCTTCAAGGTTATTCTGAAAGCTATTACATTTTGTGGCTGGTGCCACCTGGATATATCATCTATGTGGATGAAGGGAACTTTAACAGTCTTATAACATCACTGAGCAGGGAATTGGGGTGATATGAGATGCAGTAGTTTGTAAGATCTTTGTACTCTATGATATTCACAGTCTATGATACTGTGTGGAATCTAACATTACGTTGGCTAAATAGAAAAAGGGAAAAACATTCCTTCCTGCCCATTTTATATATGTATATGCTTTACTTTGAGTAAGTGACTGGGGGGGGATGCTGTAGGAGAAATCTAGGATTTTTTTCTTTGCAGCCCCCAACTGATTGAGACCATTTTCCAGTTCACCCCTTCCTTCAAAATTTGGTTCAGTTCTGTTTTTGAAGAGTTATCATGCTGATGAGCAGATAGATAGAGTCTTGATTCTCTTTACTTAATTTCTTTCCAACATTTGATTGGGTAGGAAGAAATGCAAATTATATATGAATCCTGCTGGAAAAATGAATTTACTCTGTTCATTGTCCCCTGAGTATCATTTCCAAGAATGAAATTATAGTCTCTTCCCCATCACCATTACCTGTGGATAGCTTTGTGAATTGGAAAGTGTCCTGGGAATTTGTTTACCGCTGTAGGCAAATCTAAGTCTTAAAATGAAAAAAAAAGAGAGAAGGATGACTTAATTTAGAAAGAAAGCTGTTTTTTCCCCTCTTGTTAACAAGAGTGACATTACTACACGGTTGTAAACAAGCTACCTTTAATGGTTGTGTATTAGAAAAAGCTCTTACTAAATTACTAAAGCATTTGCTTTAGCTGCTTATCAGGGAATCAAGCAACAAAGAAAAGATGGTTCAATTAATTTTGATGTGTCCAAAACCATATAGAAAGACAGAACTTCTTTATGTTTAGACCATGATTGGTGAAAATAAATGAATGTTGAATGAAGTGTAAAGTGTGTTTTGGATATTGAAAGATGAATCTGGAAAGGAAGGGGTGAAGTCCAAACTTCCTAGGTGAAAGATAGGGCTTAAACTTCCTGTCTCTTTTAGTCTCTCGGAATTACTTCATCTGTGTGTTGTTAAAGCTCTTTATTGAATAATTCACATTAGTTACAGGCAAAGAAACAGAGAAAATAGAAGACCATTGTACCTCAGTAAATATAGTAAAGTAGTTGATGGTTTGACTTTTGACTGTCCTGTTCATCTAGGATGAGAATGTTAGGCTTATCCTTTGGTGACTAGAAATGTACTTTGGAATAAATTCATCTGCAATTCTTTGAAAATAAGAAAAATGATCTTTTACAGGAATATTCTCAGGAAAAGTCAGTGGAAATTAAAGTACCTTCTATGAAACTGTATGCCTAATGGTCACGTCTGCAGAGGCTTGTTTTTTTATATGTATCCTGCCTTTATTAATTTTATAAATAACTCAAGGCGGCAAACATATCCAGCACACCTTCCTCGTTCTATTTTCTGCACAACAACACTGAAGTGGGTTAGGCTGAGAGAGAGCTGTTGTTGTGTCGAAAGTACCAAGGCACTTGCAGGTTGGAAAGGATTAGCTGGTGACATCACTGTTTCTTGGGGGATGCTCAGTTTGGGGGGGGGGGAGAGAGAGAGAGAGAGAGAGAGAGAGAGAGAGAGAGAGAGAGAGAGAGAGAGAGTGAGTAGCCTAAAGTCACCCATCTGACTTTCATGGCCTTAATGAGCATAGTTGGTTCTGCCTAGATTCCTTCTTTATTAGAACTGTTGATGTAACCACCTCCATTAAAACTGTTTCTTCTTGGCTGAGCCTGCTACAGTAATCCTTTTTCTCTTTTTCTCTTTTTCCTTCTAAAGAAGAGGCAAATAGTTTATTGTCCTTCCATCCCTTTGGAGTACATTTGAAATATATTCTTAGAGTCCTGCACACATCTAACTTATGTAAATTCATTCTCTGTGATGCACAACTCCTGGTCAGAAACTGGGGAATAAAATCCCTTAGTGTGAGAGACTGTGGGGAGGAAGAGATCATGTAGCCCAGATGTGGAGGGTCATGAGAAGGAAATGTCGGTCACCTGGGCTCTCTTACCTAGTTCATCCAAAATCTGCTATGAGACATTGATGTGAGGACCTTAGACCTTGGCTCATTTTACTTGGGGCATGAAGGACATTTTTCTTTAAAAAGAGACACTTGCTATACTGAAGAAGTTACACAACCATGGTTAATTTTAGTTAAATATATGAAGGCCCCCAACTTTTCTGTTTGATTACAAATTTTAAGTTATATTGAACTATGTGGGAATAATAGCTGGGAATGAATGAAGAAATACAGTTGTGGGTGTTGTGGTCTCTATACATGTAACTGCATTTAATTGTATTTATCTCCATGCCTATCTTTTTTCTTTCATTCATCCATTTCTTAATTTTTTATGTTACAATACCCTTCATTTCTTAAGCATGATAGGTATCACATATTATCTCAGATCAGGAGCCTTCTTTCAATATTGGGAGTAAAAGAAGTTCATTTCCTATCTGGAGTATCACTGAGCAGGGAAAACTACAACCATATCAATATGAGAAATCATACGTGATTAACATAAATACATCTCTAACTACTGACAATAGGCATGAATATTATATTACACAATCTTATCCTTCTAAGAATACAAATCCTAGTGCCAGCTGTTTCAATATCGTTAAGAGTTACTGTCAAGGTTCCAGAAATACCTCTACATACGTTGTAACTGTCAGGCCTACATACGTTGTTATGTAAATTACCAACAGTGATGTTATTGGAGCTCTTGGCTCTTAGGCTACCCTTGCAAAACAGAATTGATGCCTACAAAATATATTTAAAAATGGAGATTGGATGGAGATTTGGAACTGTTAGAGTATAATTTTTGAAAGGCTCAAATGATGCATACTTTAGCAGGCTGTGGCTTCAACATAGTAGCTGCAGGTTTGTCCTTGATTTACAGGTGGTGACAATGGCTTTCTGCATACTCAGTAAAGATTGGGAGCAGCTGGTAAATAAATGATTGTCTTTAAGATGATTTGGAAACTTCAGCTGGTGTAGATTGTGGTCATTCGAAAATTCATGCCACTGATGTGATCAATTCATGTGATATCTACATTATGCCAGCTGGACTGATTTTAAATTAAGTTCTTTGCAGGATGTCTGCCATTCACCTCATGTATGAATTTTGTTATCCATTTTTGAGAAGGGTTAGGTGAGTCTTTTCACCAGTGGTTTTATGAATGTTATCTTCTGTTGCCAATGAATCTCATAATTATAATTTGTTAGGATCAGTCTGACTATATGCTGATAGTTAGCTTTTAATGAAGCTGTGTATTAGATTTTAGTATTAGCTAAATACTGAACTTGGATGTTGCTTGTAGTTACTGGTGGTTTTTAAAAAAAATTATACTCTTGTTATTGCATGGAAATTGCCTTAAGGTACCTTTGCCCTTAGAGAAATCCTAAGATGCTTTTAATAATAATTAAATGTGTTTACTTTTAACATTAAATATTGTTGGTTTAGCTTCGTCCATTGACTTTTAAGCTAAGTTTGAAATACATTTTAAATCTTTCTCAGTATTAATGCTGGAATATTATGTTATTCCTACTTGCCATTGTTCAGTTTGGAGCAATATATTATTGAAGTCTCTGCGCAGTGTGAAAATTCCATAAAGTTTACTGTATTTGATTCCTCTTTAAAGAGTAACACTTAAGGGTTGTACAAAACATTCTGTGCAAAAAATGTTCCATACATAGAATAGCTGCTTTTCAGTTGTCCATGCTTGGAATGAAATGAGGCTGCTTTGTTCCTAGCAGAGATGACTTGGAAGGAGGGAGGGGAAAAAACCCAAGGACATTGGCAGCTGGGAGGGAGGGAGGGAGGGAGGGAACAGACTGGTACAGGGGTCTCCAACCTTGGTCCCTTTAAGACTTGTGGACTTCAATTCCCAGAGTCCCTCAGCCAGCAAAGCTGACTGAGGAACTCTGGGAGTTGAAGTCCACAAGTCTTAAAGAGACCAAGGTTGGAGACCCCTGGACTGGTAGATGATACACTGTGGGAGGAGGAAGTGTGACTCCCACCAGCTTTTGCATTTCATTTAGACTTATATTCATAGTGCTTTACAGTCTTCTCTAAGAGGTTTAAAGAGTCAGCATATGCCCCCAAGAACCTGGGTCCTCAGTTTATCAACCTTGGAAGGATGGAAGGCTGAGTCTTGAGCTGGTCAAGATTGAACTCCTGGCAGTGGAATGCAAAGTTAGCTTGCAATACTAGAGTTAGCTTGCAGTACAGAGTTAGATTTACTACTCCCTACTAACTTTGTCCCGATTTTATTTTATCTGAAAATTGGAACAAGGAAAGTTTTAGTTCTGCTGAACAGTCACTGACCTAAACAGTTTGACATACCCCTAGACAGTTGTTCAAATGTAATAAAATTGGTAATATTAAATAAAGGATTATTTAAGTTAATTAAAACATAATGTTAACTCTCTTACCATGTATTTAAAGGAAAGCTTTTCTTGAAGTAGATGAAAATAAAATTAAAATGATTTCAATTGCTGGTTAAGATACAAGGGTATAAGATACAGTCCTTAACACCATTGCTTTCAGAATTGGCAAGCCATGTGGATTCTAGGCAAAAGAACATAAAATTGTGTGTGTGTATATTGTTTCTTGTTGACTAGAGCCAGATGTAGGCAATATTTTTGGTTTACCAGGTACAATTTGCCATTTGAAGAGCGATGATTGAGACTTTTCCACCATATTGCTTTAGTTCTCCAGGATGGTGTCTACCCTCTGTTTACCTTTATCTTCATATTTGTATTTGTGCTGAGGTCACACTTCCCAGGAATAGTTTTTATCATTCGTTCATTCATTCATTCATTCATTCATTCATTCATTCATTCATTCATTCATTCATTCATTCATTTATATTCTGCCTTTATTATTTAGAATGTTTATGGAGCCTAGATAGATGTAAAAGCATTCAGTAAATAAAAATTATGGTGGTGGCTGGAATGGTTGCTTGGTAGACTAGTACTTTTTAATTTAATTTTTGATAATTTTTGAATTCATAAGCAATTACACATGTAGCAATAGGTGGCTTTGGCCAGTCTTTGGCATTTTGACAAGCTAGTCTTGCCATGGGGCACCATTAGTAAAAACACAACTGATTTTCAGATTTGAGGATGCTGAGGTCCCTGTAACCATCCTGATCCCAAAAAAATGCAAGCAAAGTCCCATGTATTATGCTGTGATCTTTCGAAGGTTAGTGGCTTCAACAATTAAATGAATATGTTCTTATATTATTAAACTATTAACCTATCGGAACAATTTTGAATAGTTCTGATAGTTTTATAATATAAGAACATATTCCTTTCTTTTTTTATGAACCTATGTGATTAAGTTAATGCTAGCATTTTTAAGATCCTTGTGCGTGTGCACATGTGACGGATTGTGAGAAACTGGAGCTATAAAGCTGATGGAACTGTTCTGTACTGATAATCCTGGACTTACATTTATTTAGCAACCATCCAAACTTACAACAGCACTGAAAAAAGTGACCTGTTCCCACATTTAGGACTGTCACAGCATCCCCATAGTCACATGATCAAAATTTGGTGCTTGGCAGCTCACATGTATTTGTGGCGGTGACAGTGTCACGTGATCACCATTTGTGACTTTCCCAGCTGGCCTCTGACAAGCCAAGTCATTGGTAGAAGCTGGATTCCTTTAATAACTTCAGTGATTTGCTTAAATGTGGCAAAAGAAGCATGCCAAATTGGGCATGATTCAATGAACAAATGCCTTTCTTAGCAGTGGAATTTCTGGTTCCAGTTGTGGTCATAAGTCGAAGACTATCTGGAATACCAATAAGATGATAATATTAGTGTCATAATTGTAGCCATTGCTGTGTTCCAAGTGTAACAAACTTTCATTGAAGACTACCCATGTGAAATATCACATAGCATAGCCCGATCAATAAAAACAATCCCCATGAATAAACCAATCAGTGCTTCTATGACACATAATGGTTTTGTGTTGTTGAACGTTATCCAATGCTGACTTGGCTGGGCATGCATATAGAAGAGAGGACCTTTTTCGGTAATTAAGGCAATAGGTGAAAATTCCATCTGTTGTTTACTTTAGACACTTTAATTACAGATGAAAGCGGATCCCCTTGGAGATGCTACAAAGGCACCTAATATCTCTGTTGTTGTGCTTATAGGAGTAGCTTGTCAAGTTGCCCCAGCAACTTTGAAGTGCAACTCATGTGAAAGCAGCAGCAGTAGTCATTCTACCGAAGAGATCAGCTGACACAGCTCCTCCCCATTTAGCAAACTAACAAGTTTCTTTTGGAATCCATTAAAAGGGTACACAAAAATAGTCACACAATGGAATAAAAACAAGAATTAATGAAGCCATTTAACAGAGAAGGGTACTGTTGAAGAATTTTTTCTTTAGAAAAACATGAGTTCACCATCTACGGCTGCTAATTTAATAATCACATTTTCCCAGGTGCCTGAACTTTTCTTTCAAGGACTACTTTAAATGCAGCTGGTTGCTACTGTTTGAATTATTTTACAATCTGCTTTGATATCATGTACATTTTGTTCTGTTAGCGCTTCAAAAGAAGCCCAGTGTTTGCTTTTTGAACCATTTTTGAGACTTTTATTTCATATCCACTTATATAGTCAGGGGAAAAAACTACTTTTGGTCTTCCAGTAAGTAGAATGCAGGTGACACACCATCACTATAAATCTGTGTTGCTTGAGGCTAGGTGGTCTGAAGGAGATTTTTTACATACAATTTCAGGCTTTTTTCAAGCCAGTCATTCAGCAACCAGGGAAATGGATTCTGAAACAAACACATCTGGAAGGTACTAAGTTTGGGAAGGCAATTCTTAGTTATACCTGTCAAAGCCTCTTCCATGACACTAAACTGAATTGTAAACACATTGATTTTCTGTGAGAAAAGTGCATATGATTCTGGAAGGGAACACTGTTTGCTTTAAACCTTAATGCTATGGCACGCTTCATTTGATGATATATAGAGAGAACAAATGGACTGTTTGAATTTAGACACTCGGCTCAGTGTCATGGAATCAGTGCAATAAACCCAACATTCCACAGAGAACTGAATCCTGGTAAACTTTTAATCAGGATTCTGCCAACGGTGCTTGAAATATGCAGTGTAGGGATAATCATTGCTGTTGATATATTGTTCAATAGGTGGTTTTCTTTTCTGCAAAGAGTAAGACGAGGCAACAAGGCAACTGAGATGGTCCATCTCTGAGGAGGTCACCATGTTGCAGTGCTGGTTAGAAACTGGGCTATGGGTTGAATTCAGATACATGAGCTTTAGTGAAACAAACTCTGGCTTTTCAGAAAATTAAAAGTGTTACAAAGTATCTCCAACTATTTTATACCGTATTTCTTAAAAAACATGGGGGAAAAGTTATTAGCTGGAATCAAATAATAGATGCAATTGATAGTCAAAGTAGCTCTATGTATCAGAGCAATGAAAAAAAGAAAAAAGGAGGGGAGTGGAATCCAGTTGACTCATTAGCAAGTATTGACTAAACACAAATAAAATATTTTAACAGAACAGCCAGCCAATTAAAAACTGTCAGTATTCATTTAACAGATTAGATAAAAATAAACTTGCATTTTATCAAATACCAGCTGTAAGATATAGAAAATAACTGTTTATTAAAAGAATAGACAAAAGTTATTTTCTTAATATTTATATTGATCTTTCCAGTTTAGCAAAATTAATTACAGTTTAAACACAAGATAAAGAATAATCTGAAAGACAGAACATCATAAAGTGCATGGCACTAGATTCAAACATATATTAATTTTGTCACCGTAAACTGTGGATAGTAGGTTTGTGGTTTTCTAGACAATGAACACAACCACAGTGAGGTAGAATTTGAAGAGGTTTGTTAAACAATGCAAAGCAAAAGTGCAACAATTTTAACCGCAAAGCATAAGATAGGCAGGAAACATTCACAACCAAGGCAACAAACAGGAAATAGCAACATTCATTAGAGGAATGTGAACAGAGCAGAATCTCATGTTCTTTTACGTGTTTGGAGACCCATCAATAATAAGAATGAATATTCCCTAGCTAATACTGGCTGGTATACAGTAGTTTTCTGAGGAATACAGTCTATATTGCAGCTGATCCCTAAGAACGTTTTTCAAACATGCCTAGTATATTGCTGCTATTAGTCATATTTCTGCTTAAGCACACTCATTGTTTATATTATATCCCTTGCCTAACAGCTGTCAAAAGCGGGACAACGCTTTCCAGCAACAGGTGGTTAACCTTGAAGGGATAACCTCCTTAGCAATATCATATTAGAAGATAAGAACACAGCTGGGAATGGGGAAGGAATGGGATTTTAAAGTGAGAGGCTTGCTTTAAAATCCAAAGCCTTATTAAGCAATGCTGTACACATCAATAAACATGTTATTTTCTTTTTTCTACAAGAAAACAGAGGAAGAAGGAGCATGCCATTTGTTCCTCTTTGCCATTGTAATAGTCCTCTGCACTGTGATTTAAAGCTTTTTGGCTTACCCCTGATGTATGAATAGGTTATCTAACTATCCCAAATACTGTTGGGTTAGGGTTAGTTGAATACTCTTCTCAGTAGCCTTGAAAACAGATGTAATAATACATCATCCCTTCCAGATACCTTGCTCATTGTGGATTAGGGGAGGTAGAGTCAACACATGGTCTTACGACACTAGTTCTTTACCAGTTGTTTAATAAAGTTCCTTCATTCCCTATTTTAAAAAAAATGCCAAATGTGATATTTTGAGGTCAGATAGAATTCTAATAATTATATGCAGATAGTCCTTGACTTACAACCACCACAATTGAGCCCAAAATTTTCCATTGCTAAGCAAGACAGTTGTTAAGTGAGTTTTGCCTCATTTTACAGCTTTTCTTGCCATAGTAGTTAAGTAATTCGCTGCAGTTGTGAAGTCAGTAACATGATTGTTAAGTGAATCTGGCTTCCCCATTGACTTTGCTTGTCAGAAACTCACAAAAGACGATCACGTAACCCCCCCCCCTTCCCCGAAGACTGTAACCATCTTAAATACATGCTGCTTGCCAAATATTTAGATTTTGGTCATATGATCATGGGGATGCTGCAATGGTTGTGTGTGTGAAAAACAATCATAAGTCACTTTTTTCACTGAAGTTGTAACACAAATGATCACTAAAGGAATGGTTGTAAGTTAAGGACTACCTGTACGCAATGGCAAAATATTGCCTTATAGCACGTACGACATAGAAAACTGTGGTATCTCACAGGCTGTTTGCTCTTTACCACCTTATCTATTGACTATGTTGGTTTGAATAACCAAGGATATCCATCCTTTTTATTTTTCAAGACCCTCTCTCTATTTCCTTTCAAACTGTTTAGAAGGCTCCCATCTCCTATTTCTATTTGCTGAATGTATATAACTTTCAGTATTTAAGGTTAGCTCCAAACTTATTGGACAACCCCTTAAACATGAGTGGATCAGCCAAAAGCAACTTATCTGTCATTCTGATCCCTTTTTCTATTTTATTATGTTTGATGTTGCGGCTGGTGTGATTTCTTCCTATTTCCATAGACTTTTCATTCCTGTCTTCTCTCTGAAAGAAGGATGCAGAATCCCCCCCCCCCTCTAAAAGTTTTTGGTAGATTCACACACACACACAGAGTTTCCCCTCTGTTCCTTTATTTATTTATTCATTTATTTATTTATTTGATTTTTATACCGCCCTTCTCCCGAAGGACTCAGGGCGGTGTACAGGCAGAATAAAACGAACAATACAAAATACAATTAAAACGGAATTTGAATTTAAGATTGCTTGTTTTCAGATGAAATGGGGGAAAAAAAAGTAAGCTGGTAGAATGTTGATAGGTTTGTATTTTACTGCTTGGTGGAAACTGGGAGATCTCCCAGATAGCTTTTACTATGCACTATTCTCACCCCCTCCCCCAGATTATTGAGGTAAAATATGTGAAAAAGACAAAGTGATAGATTTGGGGTGGCGTAAGTATTTGAAACTGAGGCCTGCAGAAAAGGTAGAGTTCTGGAGAATAAATACCTTGATGGCACAAGAGTGTTCATTTTAAAGACTGTCACTTTGGTTTTTAAATAAGTGATAATGCTCATGGTTTAGAGATAAAAATATAATAGAGTTGATAACACAACTCCATTAAATCAGAAGAGTAGCTTGGTTGATTAAAGCTGAGATTTTCATTAGTATTGTATGTCTAAGAAGTGAATCAATGATGCCTTGTAGTACTTTAGTATTCTTCATGATAAAGATGGAAATGTGAGGGGTTTGTTGTTCTTGAGCTTAAATCTAATTTATGCTATGCTGTAATCCCCCTGTAATGAAAAATGTAACTCAATCTGAGGTTTTCATTAATTCATCTTTGGTGGCAAAAATGAAATTTCCTAGCGCTCGCTCCCTCCCTCTCTCTCTCTCTCTCTCTCTCTCTCTCTCTCTCTCTCTCTCTCTCTCTCTCTCTCTCTCTCTCTCTCTCTCTCTCCCGCCCCATCCCTCCGTCCCTCCCTCCCTCTCTCTTTTTTTTTATTTCTTTTTGTCACAACAGTATACACAAACAATTGTCATAGATAAAACAACATGTCTTGAAGAAAATATATATATATATGAGTAAAAAATATGCATCAACTATATTAATTTGATATAATGAAGGGAACAATAGGACAGGAACGGTAGGCACTATTGTGCTGTTATGTATGCCCCTTATAGTCCTTTTAGGAGTGGGGTGAGGTCAATAGTAGACAGTTTTTGGTTGAAGATTTTGGGATTTTGAGTAGAGACTACGGAGTCAGGTAATCTCTGTGATGGGGAACTGTGTAGCCCTCTTAAAAAAAAAAGCTTATTCAGATGAACAAAATAAAATTGTGTTGGTTAATAAACTCGCAGTGACAGTTCTGTATTTTTCTTTCCTTCCAGTACAGCTTGCAAGAACTTCCTTGCAGACATGGCCTATCTCCTTGGAGACAGATGGAGATTATTATAAAATAAGAGACTGTTAAAAGTCTTGGGTAGTTACCATGTCTTCTAGGCCATCATCTCAGATGCTGAATTTCCTGGTGAATATTCAGTTATCTGCAGTTTTTGAATCAGTATTGCTTAGATCTAGGATAGGAGATTGTGATCAAATGTGATCCTGTTGGGGAAAGACATCCAAGGAACAAACTCTCCTTTGTTTTAGTTGCTTGCATCAAATGCATTCTTCTGACAGTTCAATGTATAACAAGTTTAATGAAAGATTTCTGAGAATAAAAGATACATCTGGGGTAAAGAACAGTTTAAATTGTATAATCCCACACATGATTAAAACATTTCTGTTCAGCTTTATCTGTAATGATATGCAAGAATTACTGGTCTGCTTTCTACTCCCCCCTTAAAGAGGGCATTTTGGAATACATGTGGTACAGAGATGCAATATTTTTAGGAATGACACTGGGCTGGGAAAAAAAAAATCAAAATACAGGATAGCTGTAATTAGTGTTTTCTCCTATTGTCCTGTGTGATTGCTTCCATGTTGTACAGGAGACAGTAATGGTTGAAAGTAAAATTCCTAGCTAGTGATAAATTATAAACAGCAGAGATAGTAAATTACAACTAGTTTAGAACCTTAAACTTTGGGGATAGAAGGGGACGACGATGGGTAGATAGGTTGCTTAACATTGGCATTTCCATTAGTACTGTATACCTGTGAAGTGAATCAGCAATGCGTTGTATCTTTTAGTATTCTTCATGATAAGGGCGATCAAAATTTCCATGTGTGTTTATTCCCTGATTTTCTTCCGTTTGCTCCCCGAAAGGCAGTGGATTTGTATTGTTAGCGAAATAGCTCACGTTTCCTCTTGTTGAATAAGTATTTGTTTTAGAATGAATTGCTGCATTTCTCAGAGAGAACGAATGAGCTTTCTTTCTTTTAAAGCGCCGGGTGTTGGGTGACAACAGGATGTCGTGATTGCTGCAATCTGGCGGCAGCCGACTCTGTCATGATCGCAGCATCTGGTAGCTTTTTGATTTGTTGACACAGATCCCTGTTCTCTATGGCGCTTGCACTCTTGCTGTCTCCTCTTTTGACTTCTCTGTGTTCTATTTTTAAACCCTGCTGGGTACTCTGTATTGCGGTATTTTTCTTCCTGAATTATTTATCATTGTTTGGAGCTGAATGGAGCAGCATGATCTCCACCTCACCCTCCATCCTCAATGCCCCCCCCCCACCTTACTTGCTCATTAGAGCCCACAGGTCTGTCTTGAGCTCTTGACAGATTTGGTTCATGTCAAATTCTGCCAGCTTCAGGAAAAGGAGAAAGAAGTGGATAGCCCTGCTTGTGATAATGCACACGCTTGCACCCCCCCTCCTCCTCCTCCTCCCAATGGGTGCATGTGTTATAACCTGATTTAGAATGGTCAAAGTGCAGATCGGTTGCTCTTGCTTTTGGGGAGAAGTGATTCAAACATAGCAGGAAAACAAAATATTACCGGATTATGAATCTGGTTGCAATGACTAGGAGTGGGAGAATGGCTCTGCAAGTACTGGGGTTGGTATGTAGATTCCTTTATCTAGAACAGGACAGCTAGTTTCTTTGTAAGGATGCTTATGTTAGCATAATGATCTTCAGTTCTAGATTTAGGGCATCTAGAACTGATCAGGGCATAGGCTTATTTGACGGGTAACATCTAGTTTCCTGCCCTGAGAAGAGCCATATTTCTTGTAGAAGACTTAGTGGTATGTCTAGGGGCTCCATCCAGCCTTGCCCTTCAAACTTTAAGCTAAGGGTTTGCTATACACCGTATATTGTAGTAGTCCATCTTAGCAAATCTTGTTGACATCTTGTTTCTCTATAAGCTTCTGATACAGCTGTAAAGTTCCCTGTGACCAGTATTCAGCCGGTTCTATCCGGTTCAGGCAAACCAGTAATGGCGGCTGGGGAGGCTCTGTCCATCTGCCCGGATGTCATCACATCCTGTTTTTGACCCTCTGTGCATGCACGGAAGGCTCTGTGTGTACGCTCACATTTGTAAACCGGTAGTGAAGGTAAGTGAATACCACACCTGCCTGTGACCCACTGCAGGATAGATGAGTGTAGTGCCTGCTATATTTTCCATACAATCTATTGGAATCCTTACCCTGATTCAGACAATAAGGTAGCTTGCTGCAAAGGCCTCTAGGCTTCATATAGATGGCCACATAAATATATAGAAAGGTGAGTGATTGTCTACCTGCCCACAAAAAAATTAACCAAATTTGTCATTTTGTATTTAATCCTGCTCTTTTGTATTGAACAAGGTCAAGTCTATTTCACGGTCACCTCAATTCTTGATAATTTATTATTGGCAATGATAACATGATTCTTCCTGAATATTTATTTAACCTTAAATAAATAATTTTTATTTATTTTAACTTACAGTCTGGGGGTTCCTGTCAGTCTTTTATCCAAATACTAATCAAGTTTGATCCTCATTAGCTTCTCAAAATCAACCAAGGTTGGGTAGTTGCTGCTATTTTGCTGGATATTACAACTAACCTTAAACAATAATTTATTTTCATTAAAGCTCTGTGCTGGGCTTTGCTTTTAATTATGTCTAATTTTTTTACAATTTTAAACAGAATTTATTACAAGGCAATATAATGGTTTAAATTAGTTTTTAATTATATAATATCCTTTATATCTTCACATGTAAATTAGCTCCCTGTCCTTTTCTCTTCCTTTCCTTCCCTCATTTGACAATTTATTGCTTACATGAAAAAACCTTTGACTGCTTCAAAATTTGCCATTAAGTATAACTTTGAATGTGACAGAAGGAAAATGCATTATGTTCAAAAGGAGTAATTATATTAGTTGCCTTGAATTACATTCACTTAATCTTAATTAAATTTAGACCTGAGTCAAGTTTGAAGAATGCAGCTGCCTGTTGTGCTGTGCCAAGCAAAGGCAGCCTTGGCCTCCTACACTGGTAGCTTGTGCATCTTTGATCTAGTGGGTCAGCTTTCTAAACTAAAATCCCCATCAGGGCAAGGACAACCCTTTTCCTTTTGGAAAGTTCCCCGTGTCTGAATGGTGACTTTATATATGAAAATTAAAGTCTTTTCTTCACTGGGGACATTCTGTTTAGGGAGATGCAATTTAAACATTGGCCTGGGACACCTTTTTTTCTCTAATGATAACCATTCCCCTCAGAATTCCCTTCAAAATTCAGAAGGCTTCAGAATTCCTTCCTCTCTTTCACAGAAATATTTCTTCTATGTCTTGAAGAAGTTTGGACTGGGAAAATAGTATTACGGATTTGAAGCTTGTCTATTGGCACCTGTTCATCTTAGTTGTATTGCCTGCACCTTGCCTACAGCTACGCTGCTTCTTTTTTTAAAATTGCTAACTGTAGTTCTTCATTTCAGAGTGCTGGTATTTACCCTGAGTATATTAGTGTTTCATAATAATCTACCAATAATTAGTTTCTTTGCTGAATTTGGATTTGTGGGCAGCACACATCAGCGTATAGGTCATTGGTGTTAGTTGCGTTGCTCCTTAATCCTGAACAGTTTATTCTCATCTCATGAGTTTCAGAGAAAGCATAAGATCTTGCTAGACGCATGATTTCACATTTTATTAAACCCATATTGCACCTTAGGATCAGTGAGGCATGAGTAAAGTGGTCAGCTTTAGGTGATTTTCCATCATCTTCCAACAAAAGAGATGGAAAATCTTCTAGCTTGTCTCAGTAGGCATTTAGGCATTTAATTTGGCTACTGTTGCCTACGTTTAGTCGGATTTGATTGTCTTCTGAAAAAGAGGAATTTCTGCTGTGGTGCTGGCCACAACCAGTGGTTAGAGAGTTCAAATTTCCTTTCAGACACAGATTTCCAAGGCCCATGCAGCTGCAAGGAGACCAAATTTAAGACCTAATGAGACAAAATTCAGCTTTTGATCCAAAAGCATTGGTCTGAAACATAAAAAGAAAGCATGTTGAAACAAGTACAAGTTTATCATATATGAGCTTTATGGAACAATTCTTCTATATTGATATTGTTTCCTGATTGCTTATTTGTACCCTATGACTATCATTAAGTGTTGTATCATTAGCTGTTAAGTTTGTACCCTATGACTATCATTAAGTGTTGTACCTTATGATTCTTGATGAACGTATCTTTTCTTTTATGTACATTGAGAGCATATGCACCAAGACAAATTCCTTGTGTGTCCAATCACACTTGGCCAATAAAAAAACCTATCCTATCCTATCCTATCCTATCCTATCCTATCCTATCCTATCCTATCCTATCCTATCCTATCCTATCCTATCCTATCCTATCCTATCCTATCCTTGGTTAAGAATGAGTCATACAAATTATCTCTCTCTCTTGCACGCTCTGGTATGTATGATTGTATCCAATAAAGAATTCCCTGTGCTGCATTTCTAGAACTTCCTTTTGGGGTTGCTCAATTTTTGACTTTTGACTTTTGTCGCACACCAAAATCTCTTCTTCAAACAGATGATGGCTTGTAAATATCTGGGAGAATACCTTCCTGAACGGGAGAACACCTTCCTGAAAACCTACCAATAGAGGGCTAGATTATATCGTGGCTTGTGGTACGTTGTGTTGTTCCTGGGCCAGGGCCAGTCAGAGGACTGATGAAAATAGGCTGTCCCCTCTTTCGGCTGGAAGAATGTCCCATTGGCCCTGAGCAGGTGCTTGCCTTCTAGCACACTGGATTGATTTTAATTATTATTGTTCAACAGAAAGCTTATCAGGCTTGCATGCAATTGGTGGGAGTGGAAGAAAAATGAAATAGGGAACTCAAAGAGTTGATTTGCCCTATTTTAAGTTGAATGTCACAAATGACAGCATTTTGCATTTCAAATTAAGAATTTGTGTCATAATTATGCTCTGAACAGAAAAGCCCACAAGAAGTTCTCCCTCCTGCTTTTTTATTTTGGCATTATGCACCTGATTCATCCTCTACTGGATATCCCAAATCTAGGGCAGAAGTTGTTGCTTGTCAGCTCCTAAACTGGCAAAGTGTTGTTGTTATTATTTTTTTGCTTGTGACCTACTTTCTAAAGCCTTGTTTTAAATATTTGCCAATGCTGGCAGCACGTCTTCTAAGGTGATCCCAAATTTCATTCCCTACCAGGTCTATAAATGTGGATGTTATGTTTCATTAATTCATAATAAAAACCACAGAAGTAGCAAGCAATGTGGTTGGCATGTGTCTTGCACGTAGGACTAGCTATTGCATGTAGGACTAACTAGGATGGGATTGGGACTTGGGCAGATCTTGAATCAGGTGCTTGTCTAAGACTGCTTGAATAAGATTTATCTAAGGTATAAAATTGGCTCTGCAGTTGGTTTTCTGAATGAAATGTGTGCCGTCTACATTCTGCTAACCTGGGTTGAATAAATCATGGTTGATGTTAGATATTGTCTAGGTAATCATCTACAAAGCTTAAATTGTCTGGTAGCTGGATTGTTGTTCCATCTGTTGAAATTATTTCACTGCGTAGTGCTAATGCTAGTTAAACCACCCCTGAAGCAAAATTTGGTAAACTTAATGGTGGTTTTGAATACTATGACTAGGCTTAATGTCTATGGTGATTCTCAGTCATTGAGGTCATGGTTGCCCAAAGGTGCATTTTCAATAGGCAACTGAAGTTTCTTGGTTTTCTTTGAAGATGTTTCATTTCTCATCCAAGAAGCTTCTTCAGCTCTGACTGGATGGTGAGGAATGGAAGGATTTATATTCCTTGCAGTCAGCTGGTTCTTTTAGAGAGTTGTTCAGGCCACTTGGAGTCACCTGAGTTGGGACAATGATGACCTGGATGACTGAGAATCTCCATAGACATGTTGTGTTGTGTAACTCCATAGTTTAGTTGTGTACTTTGGGATGAACACCCTTCGAATAGTGTGGGAGTATGAATGGATTTCCAGAAAAATTGCTGACTACAGGAACCATTTGTGCTTCAGTTTGAAATGCAGACAACACAGACTCATTCCCAACAGCCTGTGCCTGTATTGAACAGTGAAGGCACACAGGGCAGAAAAACATCCTGCAGAAAGCACAGCTCCACAACACAGTCCTCTCAGCATTTCCAAGAAGGCTCCACACCCATTTGCATTATTCAGGTGACCCTGATGACACAGACAAATCTCCAACTGGCCTCAACAACTCTCTAAAAGAATGCAAATGACCAACTTGTCTTCAAGAAATATAAACCCTTCTTGGATGAGAAGTGAAAAGTCTTCAAAGAAAAACAAGAAAGTCCAGTTGCCTCTTGAAAAAACACCTTTATGACTAGGTTTGCATGGAAGGCATTTTTTCCAGCTTTAGTTAGATATGAAACTACTAGTTTTAAGAGAATAACAGAATTGGAAGGGACCTTGGTGGTCTTCTAATTCAACTCCCTGCTCAAGCAGGAAATCCTATACCATTTTAGACAAATGACTGTCCAGTTTCTTCTGAAAATCTGCACTGATGGAGAACCCACAACTTCTAAAGGCAAGCAGTTCCACTGGTTTATTGTTCTGTCAGGAAATTTCTGCTTAGTTCTGTGTTGCTTCTCTCCTTGATTAGTTTCCACCCATTGCTTCTTGTCCTGCCCTCAGGTGCTTTGGAGAATAGATTGACACCCCCCATCTTCTTTGTGGCAGCCCCTGAGATATTGGAAGATTGCTATCATGTCACCCCAGTCCTTCTTTTCATTAAACTAGACGTAACCAATTCCTACAACCGTTCTTCATATGTTTTAACTGCCCGTCCTCCAATCATCTTTTTTGCTCTTCTCTACCTTCTTTTTAGAATCGCAACATCTTTTGTTTGTTTCTTATCTTGTATTGAAGCTACCTGTTCAAATCTTATTTATTCTTTGTTGTTGATAGTTGCGAAGTTGTGTTTGACCCATCACAACCCCATGGACAATGTTCCTCCAGGTCTTCCTGTCCTCTATCATCCTCTGGAGTCCCTTTAAGCTCACACCTACTGCTTCAGTGACTCCATCCAGCCACCTCATTCTCTGTCATCCCCTTTTTCTTTTGCATATTCTATTTATTCTTACAACAAGCCTAAAAGAGGCTCAAGAAGAGTAATTTGGCTAAAGCTAGGTAATGGATATACTGGATCTTTGCAATTACTATGACTTCTTAAAGTTAATTCATTGTAATAAAGTTGTAATGATTTTGTAAGTGAAGTCACTCAGGGCCAAGCAACTGATTTAAGGATCATCATATGTTTAATGCTAAAAGCCTAAGAAAGATCACACCAATAAAACAGACACATATATTTAGAAATCAAAACAGTGGTGGGCGAGGCTTGTTTTATAATCTGCCATTTACAAAATCAAGGGTATTTTTTTCACAAGAAAATAAATAGTTTTTGTTTGATTTTCTGCTTCTGAATCATGAGCCAGATGGAAATCCATGGTGTTTATAATTCAGAATTAAGATGTAGCAGAATAGCTGTGAAATGCTCTGATCTTTTAAATGAAACTACGTATCTTTTGGAGATACAGTTTAGAAATCAGCAAGCAACATTAGCTAACGAGCTATCAGAATTGAGTGTTTCTTAGAAATTCCTTTAGAAACTCAAAAATTGATGACATATCAGTAAAAATGTCTTTTATGTATTCTCCCCTGATATGTTCCTGCTGTTTGTTAATCAGGCACACCTTTTTATTAATTAAGAAGACACGCCTGACACAGATTCCAATTTTGGATTGAAATGTGTAAATCGAGTCCATTAAACTAAAGGAAAAATAAGATTCAACTTAAAAGATTGATGGCTGTTTTCAAGTTTGCCCACATTTTCCAGCATCTACTGAATCCTCTTTTTCTGTTCTGTTCCCCTTTCCTATTTGACTCTCTTTGAGGCCAGATGAGAGATGAAACGTCTTTGCTGTTCTGTACTAGCTGCTAGGCCAAACTAAGAGGGTGGCTTGTGCTAACAAACAAGGATGGTATGAAAAATGTTTTTTGTTTTCTTTAGATTTGTAAGAAAAATGGTTCTTGTTTAAATGAACAAGCAAGGGAGAATAGCAAATTGCAGGCTTAAACACAGGGAGAGAAGATCCCTCCTTTGACAGTGCAAGATCTTTTCCAACCCTTTTGGTGCCTTTTATTCCCCTTGTAAATAGAAGTAATGATGGATGAGGTGGTACAGGAGATAATTGGAAAAAAGCAGTGGTCCATTCTGTAGATTCTTGTCACACCAATGTCACAGAGTTTATGTTTCTTACAAAGGGAGAAAAATAGAGTTCTCTACATAATGATTAAACATATGAAGTTTAATTGGCTCCTGAATTGCCCAGCTCAGTCACAGGTGGCTGGGTTCAGACAACATGCTAGTTTATAAACCATACCACACAAACCCAGCATGAACAGATCCCAGGGCTAGCACAATTTGTGACCGAGTATGCAGTGCTTAGCAGTGCTTCATCAGAGTATAAGAGCAGAGATCTTGGCATACTGTGCTTTTAGAGACTCCTTGTCTGATAGGGACCAAACCCAAGACTTTTTATACACAAAGTAATTATCATTGAGCTCTAGCCTCTCTTAATAGAATAACAGAGTTGGAAGGGACCTTGAAGGACTTCTAATCCAACCCCCTGCTCAGGCAGAAAAACCTAGAAGAAAACCTTCTAGTCCAACCCCTATACCATTTCAGACAAATGGTTGTCCAATCTGTTCTTAAAAACTTCCAGTGTTTTTAAGGACAGTTGACCTGGCCCAGCAAAACCAACATTTTAATCTTGTTCCAGTACCCACCATAATTTTTTTTAAAAAAGAGATGGTATTCTTGATAGGCTTAAGACTGCTAATCAGGCTGGATCTTGTTTTTTTTTAATTGCACTCAGCTCTGACTCTTATATCAGAGTTTGTACCAGTATTTGTTGACTAGCCATAGAAGCTAAATTGACATATAATGTCATGCTTTATAAATAAACACAATGGTTGAATCACACAACACAGCAAGTTAAAATGTCATAAAGCAGATTATAAGATAGCACAATGTGAGAAATTAGTTGAACTGTGCTAAGGTCAAGATTAAAATTTTGGTTTTGCTGGGCCAGGTCAACTGTCCTTAGATTATGCCTTCCTTTCTCTGTGCTTCTTGCAGTTTTGTCAGTTTAGGCCAACGGGCTTCTGGCTTCTTACTGTGATTCTGTCTCTCCCCCCAGTTTGGAAGAAATAGAAGATTAAGCTAAATCCTGCTTTTGATTGTAGCAAGTGAGAGGACCAGGTTTTCTGTTTTGTTTCAGTCTTGGTAATATTTGGGGTTTTAGGTATCTAGCAGGATGGGGAGAGTGTTTAAGAGATGAAGTGGGAAAAAAAATAACCTTATTATATGCTCTCATATTTTCAGACCCATGATAAAAAAAAGTAAGAACTCCTAAATCATTTTAAATAGCTGGAGGAAAAACGGAGCAAAGGAGGCATGGGCTCAAGTGTCAGAATGGAACTGCTATTGGGGAAATTCTAGGTTCCCCCCCCCCCAAATCCTCTTCATTTATAGTGGGGTGTAAGAAAAGCTGCCTCTGCCAGAGATTTTGAAGAAAAGTTGTGTGTCAGAATGAAAAGACAGCAACAGTAGTCTGATGTGGAATAACAAATCCTCATAGCTTGCTGCTGCTTTGGAATTTTTGTGGGCAAAAATATACCTAACAACAAGCAGCCTCTGTAGAATGAGAGCAGGCATTAACAGGGAAAATAGGTGTGTGTACACAGTAAGTCTACACACACACACACACACACACACACACACACACACACACACACACACACACACAGTGTGTGTCAGGTCTGCGCATGCCTTTCCCTTTCCTGAAGACACAGACCTCTTCGTTATAAATCTAAAGCACGAATGACCCAATTTCCATTGCATGCACCTGCTGGGCCTAAATTAATTGTTTCATATGACAGGTACGGCCCAGCCAGGTGGTATATGAGGAACAGTCTACTCTCTCATTGTCATTTGAGTAATGACTTCCGCTTCTTTGCCCTGGAGTTATTGCTGGGGATAAATTAGACCATTAAAAGAAGTCCTTAAATGCACAGTCTTTCTTTAAACAAAGACCGAAAATAAACATTGCAAGTGCTGCAGATTAGGATTTTAAGATCTCTCTTGGCCTATATTAAACTGCTCAGGCATTTTAGAGAGAGAGGGAGAACAAAAAGTGTCTGGCTGTGCTGTGCTAAAATCTTAAGGTGGGGGGGGGGCAGCACCATATGAAAGAAGAGACGCATATGCTCTGCCATGATGCTGAACAAGTAAGGCAGTCAAAATTCTGAATAACCGGCTACATATGAAGGTTTGAAACAATTCCTGCACTTTTTTCTTTCCTTCTCAAAGCACATTGTGTTACCCTTTTGATAGGCCAAAGATAGATGAATTTTCATCTGATACTATGACTCAGTGTGTAGGACAGGTTGGTAAATAGACATTTTCCTGGTGCCCTGTGATGAGTAAGAGTAACAACCTCTGGGCAAACAGGAAAGGAAATTTATTTGAAAGTAGCATCCCCCCCCCAGGGTTCTAAATAGCATATATGTTATGCAGGCTCGTAATTTTTGTGTGGTAATGGGAGATCACTTTTGTAACCCAATATAGTCATCAGCAGTTAAACTCAATTTCAAGAGTCAGGAGTGTCTTTACTTAACATATGTATTGTAAAAGGAGTGTAAAAGCAAGATTCAGAATTTGTTTATTTTTTCTTTTACTGATCTTTGAGGTTGGTCTCAGACCGTTCTTGCTCTTGCTTGATGTGTCATTATTCTTGTCACAGTTTTCAACTGGATACAGAAGCCAGGAGGGGCTTGTCTACTTTCTGTTCTGAGGTTGCATCTTCTGCAGGTATAAATGTCTCCTAAATTGTCTAGACAGGAATAGGGTGAAACCTGTGTTTGGCATGGCATCTTGATTTTCTTATAGTGGGTTATTAGATTAATTAATTTGATCCTTTCAGCCAGTTGATACTAGCCTGCAATTCAGTTTGCTACAAATGATTTTACTGGGCAGCTTCATTGCACTGCAAGATTGTAATTTGTCATCTTATTAGTTTATATTTCTGCAAATTTTTCAGAAAGCTGTCCTTTCTTGAAACCTTCTTTAAACAGTTGTGTAACCCACATGCCTAATGACATGCCACAGTAGCCTGATTAGATGCATATTTTTGAAAATTATGTAAAATTATTATATATCCTTTTAGTATTTAGTAAGTAGGTAGATTCTAGCTACAGAGATGTTCTTCCTTCAGTTTTACCTTCAGTTCTACCATACATATAAGCAACCCCCTAAGTTTCATTAATTAGAAGAATTCACTAATTCTTAATTAGAATTAAGTGCAGTGTAGAGGCTTTAATTTAACTCCCATAATGTATCTGATCAAAATTGTTGCCGTTTCAGAATAACCATATTAATCAGCTTAAAGCCTTTTCTGTGTCACAGCTACCATTCAGAATTGCTGGAGGACTGGAAGAAGCTTTTCCTTTGCCCCCTCTTCCCTAGGTGTTCTTGCTACAAAAATACAAAAGAAATTGTGACTGAAAATAAATTGTTGACTTGGCCCTTTTTTACCACTAGTCCCAGTTTCTAGCTTAGCTCCTCATGAGACCCCTCTAGAACAGGGGTCTCCAGCCTTGGCAACTTTAAGGCTGGCGGACTTCAACTCCCAGAATTCCCCAGCCAGCTTTACTTTGAAGTGCGCCAGGCTTAAAGTTGCCAAGGTTGGAGATCCCTGCTCTAGAAACCAATGCGTGGCCAGTTCCTGAATATTACAAAGGTTATGTTTTTAGAAAGTAAATAAGAAAATAGTACATGTAAAATGGAAGGAATTTGGCCCTAATAGGACAGAAATTGTGTGCATCATGAGGGGAGCTTTCTGTTTATCTGTGATCTAAACTCAGAAAATTGTATAAAGATAAGAGCAGAAGTTATTTTTCTATAGCTGAGACAAACAAAAACAACGATAAAGGTGTTCATTTGATGAAGACTATGCTGGCTTCTCTCTTGGATTTTGTATGGAGAAACTGTCTTCAAATTTGAGCATCCTTGATGTTCAGTATCAAAGAATGGACAAAATTGAACTGTACCTCATACAGTTCTGCCATAAGACCTTTAAATACTTGTATCACATTTTGGGCCTGCAGTGGAGACAAAAAAAATCTGGCGCCTAAATATTTCAAAGCTGGGATCCAGAACTCGAGAATACCACCATATTGTAGAATGTTCTTGGATGAATACTGTCATTTAAATAACATTTATGATAATTACTATGTAGCAGAGTGCAATTCTTCCCGCCTATCTGTTATATTTTTTAAAGGGTTACATGGAATTTACAAAAAAAAAAAGTGTGAATCTGTTCAGCTGGTGGCTCTTCGTGCTTTACTAGATCTGACAGCCATGGAGCTGTTTACACTCATTGCCCCTATACATTTATGTGTAAAGACCAGTTCCAAGGTAAACTTTAATGTTGAGATAGGCATTCATACATGCTCAGGTGGCTGATAAAAGTTTTTCTAATACTGCTTTTAAGTGAAACATTATTACACATTGATTTTGTGGCGGCCTTTGTTTTTGAGGAAACCCCATTCATATTAGAAAAGAGCCAGAGAGTATGAAAAATGGGGCAGCTAAACTTTCGCTGCTTTTGTTGCTTCTTGGAAATACTGACTTTTTGATTTGAAGTCCCTAAGGGGCCTTGTACATCCTGAATTTCAGGACTCCTAAGAGGTTATCGAATAATGTGATCTATCCTTTTAAGGTGCTCACCTTAAGTCTTGATTTAAAAGGACATTCTCTTCCCCCCCCCTTAATAAAGGGATAAGTTGTGTCACATCCATGTATGTGACAAAAAAAAACAACACCTTGTGAAGATGTGGATGACTGCATTTGTTTGGCATGTAATTTGGCTGAATATTTTTCTAAATAATATTCAAAGTAACATAAAATAAATATGCCTATTCTAAAATATCATCCTGCATTAGTATTTTAGTTCATAGTAATGCATTAAAACCATGTACAGTTTTCTTCCTGTAGCATTTAGAAATAGCTTTCAGCTGTGATTTTCCTTCCCCCCTCTTTTTCTGAGAGTAGGTACTTCAGCGCATACAATGCATTTGAGCAATTTTTTTCCTCTTAGATTTCAACCATCAGGGAGAGCTATTCCATATCACAGAATGGGCCAACTCACCACAACCAATTTGCTGTGGGACAATTTGCCATGGCCAACTCTCCACAGGACAATTTGACGAGTCAATTTAATTATTCAAAATATTTTTTTTTTAATTTTTGTCATTCACATTTCATTCTGTCCCTCCTTTTGCATCCTTTCTTTAATGATTCTATTCCACTATTTCTTTCATATTAGTGTAACTGTTGCCCCACAGTGAATTGTCCTGTGGTGAGTTGGCCAATGTGAGTTGGCTGTGGCGAATTGTCATAAAGCCTCTATATCATGTTGTCAATTCAGGAACCTCTGCAGATTGTGAAAATGCCAGATTCTTGGGCAAGTAAATACTACAGAAGCACACTAAATTTGTCTAGGTTAGACTAGTTTTAGTTGTGTAATGGAGGGCATTTTAAGTTAAGGTTAATTGAGGTTTACCTCATCTAATTGGTGTTTTTTTTTAAAAAAATCTTGGCCATTTTTAAGATGCATGAACTTCAATTTCCAGCTTGAGGTCCACATATCTTAAAATTATAAAGTTTGAGAAACACTGATCTGGATTTATATCAATTCATCCTTTGGAAAGCAATCAACTTTATATTGCAAAAGAATGCTTACAAGGTTTTGTTTTGTTTTAAGGAAAGGTGGTCTACCATACCTGGATTTCTAATTGAGAAACCATAGATATTTTTAAGAAATTCCAACACAGTTTCAAAAATGTTGCCATAGAGGAAAGGGTGTCTGTAAATAGGAAGTTTCAGGGGTTTTCCTGTAAAGGGTGTACAGATGTGGACACACAGAAAGGAATGCTGAAATACTGAAATGGGGCCTCTTGGTGGCTCAACAGACTAAGTAGTCTGTTATTAACACAGCTGCTTGCAATTACTGCAAGTTCAAGTCCCACCAGGCCCAAGGTTGACTCAGCCTTCCATCCTTTATAAGGTAGGTAAAATGAGGACCCAGATTGTTGGGGGCAATAAAAGCTGACTTTGTATATAATATACAAATGAATGAAGACTAATGCTTAACACAATTTAAGCCTCCCTGAGTCTTCAGAGAAGGGCGGGATATAAATTCAAATTAAAAAAAACAAAAACAAAACTGGGGATACTTAAAATACTAAATTATAAAAGTGTTTCATTTCAATTAAGTTTGAGGTAATCTACCTTTCACAAAACATTGGCTTTTTCAGGCACATAATTAAGATTTTTGATGAATCATTGGGTTAAATATATATAATTGTCTTATTTTGCACACAAGGAGAGTGATAACAGGAAAAAACATATTTAGAATGATAAGATTACTGCCTCAGTAATTGTCATACGAAAATATTGTGCTCCATTCTCGGTTTGACTTTGACAGAGAGATTGGTTAAAATTAAATATAAGTAAACTATAAAGGCCAATAAATCAAAGATTTGGAAGTTGATTTCACATTCTTGTTAATGTGATATTGAAAAGAAAAATGAATGTTAAAGAGGTTAATGTGTTGTTAAATTATAAAATGAAACTGGAATTTATCAAATGGTGAAGAACTTTTTGTGCCTTGGATGTTGCTAAAATATTGATTTATTTTGATAGACTCCCTTAGACTTGCTTCAAAATCCTGGCTGGATTAAACGTGTCCACTCTTTTTACCTAGAAATTGATTTTTTAATTGACCTGATTAATCCATATAACTTTATGAGGACAAGATTTAATCTCTTGTTAAAAACTTTGTATGTTTTTCCTTTTCCTTTATTTTAGGATATCCTCCTCCCCCCTCCCCTTTCCTTTCCACTATATATGGAGTACTGAAAAAACTTTTTCAAACCCTGAAATAAGCAGTTACTTTTTAAAAACAGCCCTGCGGTTCCAAACACAATATTTCAGATTTTATGCAGAATGGCTGTTTATGCTTGGATAGTGGATAACCTGGTGGCAAGGTTATGAAGGATGTCTCTGAAGGATTTGATTTGACTAGATTGAGCCTTTCAGGGATTCTGATCCCATGTTTTCAAATGTATAAGATTTTTCTTTTGTTTAACTGAGAGATTTTTGTCTTGGTTTTGATTCAGGCAGATCCATAAAGTATATTTCACAGTAATGAAACTGTAGTGTCATCAATTATATCCAAAGACACTTTGAATATTTTTGACTGCAGAGGGTTTTTAATTATTTATTTATTTATTTATTTATTTATTTAATTTGGATTTATATCCCGCCCTTCTCCGAAGACTCAGGGTGGCTTACACAGTGTTAAGCAATAGTCTTCATCCATTTGTATATTATATACAAAGTCAACTTTTATTGCCTCCAACAATCTGGGTCCTCATTTTACCTACCTTATAAAGGATGGAAGGCTGAGTCAACCTTGGGCCTGGTGGGACTTGAACTTGCAGTAATTGCAAGCAGCTGTGTTAATAACAGACAGGCTTAGTCTGCTGAGCCACCAGAGGCCTACATATCTACAGCATATAAAGAGAATTTGTATAAAATGTTTTACAGGTGGCGTTTACCCCCGACAAGAATTGCCAGAATGTTCAAGGATAAATCTGAAAAATGTTGGAAATGGCATCAGACACTTGGATCATATTTCCATATGTGGTCGACATGTGTTGAAGCGAAAAGATATTGGACTAAAATACACACGTGGTTGGAGAAAATGATTAAAAAAACACATAGATTTTAAGCCAGAAGTCTTTCTGTTGGGAATTATTCCCGAGATATATACTAGAGCTGTAAAATATTTGATTGTGAATATTATTACAGCAGCCAGGATTGTGTTTGCAAAAAATTGGAAAAATGAGACATTACCTTTGTAAGACGAAATAATTAGGAAGATGATGGCATGTGCAGAGATGAGTAAATTGACATTTGAAATTAGAGATCAAGAAGATAAGCAATATTATAAAATATGGGATTTATTTTACCACTGGTTAGAAGGAAAGATATGTTAGAAAAGATAATATAAGATATATGTATGAAAGAGATGTTTATTTTGAGATTGCACAAGAAGATATGTAAACACCCCTTTAGCACATTGTAATTGTTCGATGAGAATGTTTTTTGTTGTTGTTGTGAAAAATAAAATTTTTCATAAAAAACACACACAAAAAAACATCCCAATATCTATGTGGTATAGTGTCATATTAGAACAGGCTCCCTCCCAAACAGAAATAATACTTTGCACTTGGCATCCGAATCTTGGTACCATAGCTGAAAAAGAACCGTATCTCCATTCTCCAAAAGAGATAGACAGAGGAGCAGAAATCCATAGAGCAGGGGTCTCCAACCTTGGCAACTTTAAGACTTGTGGACTTCAACTCCCAGAGTTCCAAGCTGGCTGAGGAACTCTGGGAGTTGAAGTCCACAAGCCTTAAAGTTGCCAAGGTTAGAGACCCCTGTCATAGACGATTTAAGTTTGCAGGCAAAAGGCAACTCATAAGACACCTGGATTTTTTTTTAACTGATTTTTTTTATAAAGAGAGAACTAAAGGAAAGGCCTATTTTGGTTTTTTTTTAAATTAAAAAAACACCTTGCAGTTTCAACAAGCTTTCCACTTGCTAATTTTTATTTCATCTGTTTATCTTTGAAATGTACATCAGTTTATACGTCACTTAATATATTAAACCGAGAGTTAGAACATTTTTAGGGACCCCAAAATCACATTTGCAAAACAGCAGTCTCCTCCTTTCCTCTCTCCCCAACATTAGTAGCAATCACTTCTGAATTTCAGATACCTATCCCTGGTAGGCAAAACCTCAGGTATTTTAGCATTAAAAATCATATCAGTATTCTGTATTGTGAGCCAATAAAAAGTTAGGTACAGGTAGTCGATCACAATTGAGCCCAAAATTTCTGTTGTTAAATGAGACATTTGTTAAATTTGGCCCCATTTTATGACCTTTTTTACCATTAAGTGAATCCATGCAGCTGATAAGTAAGTAAATAAGTAAGCAGTTATTAACTGAAACTGGCTTCCCCATTGACTTTGCTTGTCAGAAGGGAGCAAGAAGTGATCACATGACTTTGGGACACAGCAACGGTCATAAATATGAGCCAGTTGCCATGCAGTTGAGATTTGATCACATGACCGTGGGGATGCTGCAAAGGTTGTAAGTGTGAAAAATTGTCAAAGGTCACCTTTTTCAGTCCCTTTGTAACTTTGAGTGGTCACTAAATGAACTGTTGTAAATTGAGGACTACCTGTATATATCTGTGTCTGCTTTTGATTAATGTGGTGCAGTTGGGACAGGAATAATTTATTTTGAAAATTCTTCTCATTTCATGGAGGAAGGAAGAAGCAATAATTGGAAGCATTTTATGTCATCCACTTCCTAAATATATTCTAAGTATAGGTAATCTTCGGTTTAGCAACTATTTGTTTAGCCACCATGCTAAGTTGCAGTGGCACTGAAAAAAATGTGACTTATAACCAGAGCTTGCACTTAATAATTGTTGCAGCATCCCTACAGTTTTGTAATCAGAATTCATAATAATAGAATAACAGAGTTGGAAGGGACCTTGGAGGTCTTCTAGTCCAACCCCCTGCTTAGACAGGAAACCCTACGCCACTTCAGGCAAATGGTTATCCAATCTCTTCTTAAAAACTTCCAGTATTGGAGCATTTACAAGTTCTAGAGGCAAGTCATTCCACTGATTAATTTTTCTACCCTGTTTCCCTGAAAATAAGACTTCCCAGGATAATAAGCCCAGTCGGGTTTTTGAGAGCATGCACTAAAATAACCTCCCCAAAATAAAGCCCTCCCCGAAAATATTGCGCAACACATGCACAACCAGTCCCCACCATTTCCTCGGGTTAGGGTTAGGGAGACAGAGCTGGAAATCAGGTAATATGGCAAGAGGACCTCATCTTGCTCCACATGCCCCAAAATAATAAGACCTCCCCGAAAATAAGGCCAAGCGCTTATTTCGGGGTTCAAAAATATAAAACAGGGTCTTATTTTCAGGGAAATACGGTAACTATCAGGAAATTTCTCCTTAGTTCTAGGTTGCTTCTTTCCTTGATTAGTTTATACCCATTGCTTCTTGTCCTGCCCTCAGGTGCTTTGGAGAATAGGTTGACTCCCTCTTGTCTATGGCAACCCCTGAGATTTTGGAACACTGCTATCATGTCATCCCTAGTTTTTCTTTTCAGCAAACTAGACATACATACCCAGTTTCAGCAACTGTTCTTTATATGTTTTAGCCTCCAGTCCCCTAATCATCTTTGTTGCTCTTCTCTGCACTCTTTCTAGAGCAGTGATGGCTAACTTTTTCCAGACCTAGTGCCCAAAGCGCGCGCAAATGCACGCCCGCCCGCCCAAGCCCCCCAAATGCAATGTGCACATGGGCCCATGCATATGCCCTGCCCCCGCGCATCCAAAGACCCAAAGACCAGCTCACCTGGGGGAGGCCCGCACGCATGTACAACAGGCCTGAACTGGGGGCAACGGCTTGTGTGCCATCAGAGAGGACGCTGTGTGCCACCTCCAGCATGCATGCCATAGGTTTGCCATCACGGTTCTAGAGCCTCAACATCTTTTTTACATCGTGACAACCAAAACTGGATGCAATATTCCAAGTGTGGCATTATAAAGTGGTATTAACACTTTATGTGATCTTGATTCTATCCCTCTGTTTATGCAGCCCAGAACTGTGTTGGCTTTTTTGGCAGCTGCTGCACACTGCTGGCTCATATTCAAATGGTTGTCCACTAGGACTCCAAGATCCCTCTCACAGTTACTATTGTTGAGCAAGGTACCACATATACTGTACCTGTGTATTTTGTTTTTCTTGCCTAAATGAAGAATCTTACTTTTTTCACCATTGAATTCATTTTGTTAGATAGCATTTAATGTTCAAGTCTGTCAAGATCCTTCTGTATGAATTTGGGCACTTGGCAACTGACATGTATTCACAACAGTGGCAGCATCCCAGGATTGTGTAATCACCATTTGTGTCCTTCCTAGCTAGCTTCCAGCAAGCAAAATCAATGTTAGAAACTGGATTCCTTTAATGATTGTGTGATTCACTTAACAACTGCAGTGATTCGCTTAGGGACTGTAGCAACAGCAATCATCTTGCTTACCAGTAGAAATTCTGATCCCACTTGTAGTCGTAAGTTGAGGACTACCTGTGTATGCAAACTTTTGAATCTCTGTTCAGTGGTCTGGAATATTCATTGAAACAGTGAACTCTGCCATATATAGATCTGTTGGTGAAATTAAAAATACTAGAACGTATGTGACCAATTTAGTTGCACTTAGATCCTACAGCTAATTTCTTTTGGTCCAGCTCCTTATATTTCTGTTCTATCTCTCCCGAATACATACCGAGGCAGCTTTAATTTCTTTGGCTTACCATGTCTTATCGTTTGGTCTACTTTGCATAATGTTTCTTGAATGTCACAAGGAATAACAATATGGACATTGTATATATGCATAATGAAGATGGACTGTGTACTGTGTACTGAGAGAATATTTGCAAGATGGTGAAGTGTGTTCTAAAGTAGAAATTTGGCAATGAAGCCTTTATATTCATGTACACCTTTCTTTTCCAACCTAGCCACCTTATAGATTGTAGACCATCTCAGGGATTCTCCACAGTGACCTGGCTGGCTGGGGAATTCAAGGAGTTGAAGTCCGCACATGGAAGTTAACCAAGCTTGGGAAGAATAATGTAAACAAAATAAAAGATGACTCAAACGTACATACAAATCTTTATGGAATCAAAGCAACTTGGCAGCACCAAGAACTGTCTCTTTCTGAGGAAGCCCACTGCAGCTTCTATCGGCTTCTTCAGCCTTCCTTTGATGTGATTGTTCTTCTGTAATTGACGTTCTTAGGGCGGAAAAGAGGGTGCTGTGTCTTTAAAGTGCTTATCCTGAGCCTTGCAGAGGCGATTCTGCATAAGTCTTTGAATGAGAGAGAGAGGGTGTGTGTGAAAGTTGCCATTGGCAGAGCTTTCTATGCCATCTCTTCCAGCAGCTGAGGTTTGCTTCCTTCTGAATGGCTTGTCAGGAGTAATTAGCTGCTGTAGCAAGTGGCGAGGAGCCTTTTTTTTTTCACTGGGGGCTGGAAAGGCAGGCACGGCAGTGACGCGGAAGGGGGTTGGGGGTGGTGGGGAATTCCAAGAACCATGAGCCCCTGGCATGATTCCTCCGATCACTGTTCCTGGCAATGAGATCCCTGTTGAGGAGGGGAAATAGATGACCTACTTGGAGTTGCCGCTTCCATCAGGGTGAGTTTATTTTTAGGATGAAGTCACTAATGATTTTGGAATGATGTGGGGAGGGGGAGGCTGATAGAAGAGAAATTTTGTGCCGATTGCAACGAATCAATTCCTTGTAAATCTATTGTGCAGCTATCTGGCTATCATGATACGTCAGCGATGGGGGTTCCTGCTCTTCGGTGAGGATTTTGTGAATGGCTTTTTTCTTCTTCTGAATGAACAATATCTGATTCCATGACTTCTCCCTCCACACAGCCTCTTCTTCAGATTTGCAGGGTCTGGGTGACTTCCATGTCACCAGTTTTGCTGGTTATTGCTGTGATTTCACCCTAGAGGGAAGAAGGGAATTCCCCCCATAAACGCACTTGTTTCTTTTGTGTCATGAAGAAACTCTCCCTGCTGGACTCTTGATGAGGAAATTTTGTGCACATTTTCATTCTTCCTTTGGTTGTGAGGATGAGGTGAGCATCCACCCCCTTTCTCATTCTGAATTTCTGCACTTTGAATATGTACATTGTAAGGGGTTTGCTTTTGCAATATAGGTTTGTTCAGATTCAAAGACCATGGCTGTTAAATCGGAGCGACCTGTCAGCCAAATTTGTATGTCATTGAACACAGTAGGATGAAATGGATGCGCTTTTGGCTTTCTTCCCTGTGTGTCAGGATTGTCATATTATTGTTTTATAATGAACTGGGCTGCCTAGGAGGGATTTCCTCGGAACTTTTCTGGGTGTGTTCACTTAGGTGTTTAACTGGCAGATCCTCCAAATATCTTTGTCTGAAATAAGTATGCTTAAACTGCACTTAAAAAAAAATCAAAAAAGGTGATGGAAAGGCTGAAGAAGCATTACAGTGTCCAAAGAAGGTTAATTTTATGAGCTAGTGGTGTCAATAATGCAGAGTTGCTTTGGTTCGATGGTTTCATCAAAGGTGAATGGAAATAACTTTAGCAAGTGGTTGTTCCCTTCAGAATTGTTCTCATTTCCCTGAAGCCAAAATTCAGGAAAGGAAAGAACGGGAGGAAGCTGAATTACTGTTGCTGTACTTCCACTTCTCTCTGTTTCAAGACTCCTTCCCATTAGAAGGGTCTCTTGAGCGCACTTGGTAATTCAGCTGAGAAACTGTCTCTGTCTTCATTTCGTCTTTGTCCCTTGCTTTTGGATGTCTCAGAAGTGAACACGCCCAGCATATTCAAAGTAAGCTTGTACTGTCTGTTTTTTGAGTATGGATGGGCATCTCTGCAACCTGTTTTTCTAAAAGCTGGCATGTATGTTATGACATTAGAAACTTTCTTTGCTGTTCAGCACAAGCTTAGCTTGGTTGTGTGTGTCCCGTTCTCCACCCCCCCCCCTGTTCATATTGTATTTTATTTCTTAATTTCAGTTGCTAAAATTCTGAATATTCAGTGGACAGCAATGGTTAATGAAAAGCTCAATTGGATTTCATGTCGCTGCTGTGAAATTATATAACCCTCAAACTCGTTTTGTGCAGCATCTCATTCTTGGATGGGAAAGAGTTAAGAGCTATTTTTATGAGTGGGCATATTTTTTTTCCCCCCTATTCCGGAAAGAAGCAGCTGGTTCAGTATTCACCAGCGGCTAATAACCCCAGAATGTTCCCCCTCCCACTGTTGTCATTTGAAAGGATAAGGGAATTGGGCAAAGAGAACGGATGCCAGGAAGCGGAGGTGTTGTCTCTGCAGGAATGGGTTAAAAGGAATTCCAGTGCAGTGTCGCACATCTTGACATTACAGAGGAGGTGGGTAATTTTCATGCTAAATTTTCAGGAAATCCCCATGGTGGATGGCCCTCTTAATCGTTGCCAAGAGACTATGTTGACGTCACTGATGGCAGTTCCCATCTGCATCTTAATAGCTTTTTAAAAAAAAGAGAGAGAGGGAAATGTCAGCTGATGCAAAACTGGCACTTATGCTGGGTAGGGGGAATATTTTTCCCCCTTTAATCTCCATCTTTGCAACAGTGAAATAGGCAGAATTATGTGGACCGCTTGCGGATTTCTTTGAAAAAAATGTTGATATCAGTCTGTGTCTCATGGCTAGACTGGAAAGGAATTGTCTTATGAATGTACGTCATCAAAGGGGAAAGACCATGCTTTGTTTTGGCGCAGCCCTCAAATAGGAGGGGCATCGATATAAGTAGACTGGAGAAATGAAGGAAAAACAAGGATTTTTAATGAGCCTTTGGTAAAGCTTGAAACGAACTAGGAAAGCATCAAACATCGAATCAATCCAGTTTCTGCCTTGCATAACCTCTAAAGGGGTTTGTTTAAGCTGAAGTGGGTGAAAAGAAAGGGGAAAACCCTTTGCTAAACTAATTACATATTAAGTCAAGGCTATAACATTTCTTTTTTATTGTTATTAGAGTCAGCACTCCATCCCCCAAATAACCTTGGGAAATAATTAAAGCAAGATGCATTTCTGTATAATCCTGATCTCCCTGTCTTTTTCAGAGAACTAACTATTCTGATTCTGGAAGAATAGAGTTTCTTACCTATGTCTTAATTTAATACCGAACAAAGAATTCTCTTCTCAGACATCTCATTTGAATGGCTATAGTTTTTTCAGTATCATATTCAAAGATGGAAATTGCTGTGTACATAACTATATATTTTACTTAACATATGTTTATCCTGACATTCTCTCTTTCCCCTCTCAGCAACTCATTGCCTCATAGAAATGAATGAAATATCCCCTTTGAGCCATAAGAGTTGGGAGCTGCTAGCAGGCCATTTCAGGACAAGGTGTACGTTCAATGCATTATAGCCGGTTTTCATTTCTTATTCCTTGGTAGGGTTCAGTAAATAAAAGTTAACCCTAGAACATTGCATAGTAGTTTTACTTCATTAAAACCCACACCATATGGTAAAGTTATGCTAGATTCCAGTTGCTTTCCTATTTTCTCATAAATATTCTTCTGGGTGCAAATTTTGAAGATTTGGGGATGGTTTTTCAGCATGCATATAGCAATAGCAATAGCACTTGGACCAGTGGTGGGTTAAATTTTTTTTTTACAACTGGTTCTGTGGGTGTGGCTTGGTGGGTGTGGCTTGGTGGGCGTGGCAGGGGAAAGATACTATAAAATCTTTATTCTCACCCCATTCCAGGGGAAGGATACTGTAAAATCTCCATTCCCTCCTCACTCCAGGGGAGGGTTACTGCAAAATCCCCATTTTCTCCCGATCAGCTGGGACTTGGGAGGCAGAGAATAGATGGGGGTGGGGCCGGTCAGAATTTTTACTACCGGTTCTCCGAACTACTCAAAATTTCCACTGACCAGTTCTCCAGAACAAGTCAGAACCTGCTGAAACCCACCTCTGACTTAGACTTATATGCCGCTTCACAGTGCTTTACAGCCTTCTCTAAGCAGTTTACAGATTCAGCATATTGCCCCCAACAATCTGGGTCCTTGTATTGTACATATTGTCCTTTTTATTCTTAAAGAGAAATTTTGGGATTGATATGATGGATAGTAGTGGTGCAGTTCTAATTCAGCCCCATGCATATTTGTGTGTGTGTGTGTGTTTTCTCATGGTGCTATTCCTGTATGCTTGCTTACAGGGAAAAAAACAGCATACCCTAAACATAGTATTAGAAGGAACAAGCATAAAGTAAATATCAAAGTTCAAATATCTTATTAGGAACAACATTCAGTGAAGATGGTATAATGGATGAAGAGATTAACATATGATGCAGTAAGGCAAACCAGGTATTAGGACAGCTTGCTTCACTCCTACAACGTAAGGCAGTACAGATCAGCACAAAGAAGCATATCATTCAAAGCATATTCACCCACATCCTATGTTACCAGTGACAAACACTTACAACAAAAAAACATAAACAAAAATTAGTCACCACGGAAATGAGATGTTTGAAGAAAGCTGCTGGAGTGACCAGAAGACATAAAATCAGAAATGAGACCATAAGAGAAAGAATTGGCAAAGAACCCATCTTAAACTACATACAAAGCAAATTAAGACACCTTGGAGAGGATGTTGTGGGATTCCATACCATACAAAGCACATACAAAAAGAGGAGAAGGTCAAAGAACACAAGGCAGACCCAGAAGAAGATGGAGAAACAATATCAAAGATACACTACAACAATATCAATTAACAATGATTGAGGCTGCCGGAAGATCAAGAAACAGAACTTTGAATCTCCCTCAACACTAGAAGGGGTAAAAGAGGAAGTTAAGAAGAAGTTATTCTTGTATTTCCAGATAGTTGTCTGAAATACATATCTTCTTGACAGTGTGAAGCAAACTTTCTATGAAATCACTGGTTGGTCATTACCAGGTGACAAATCTTTTCAGCTGCCAAAGAATTGGACTGTTGGAAATTCAATATCTAATGTATGGATACATTTGGACTTCAATGAAATTGCTTTATTGTTGGGAATGATACAATCCGGACATCACAGAGTTTTAATTCTTTATTCCTGAATTAGATATTTAGAGCCAACAATTTAGGATGCTGCCACAATGAAAATGTTATCTACCTGAACTTTGGCGCACCTTAGCTAAGTCCTTCTTCAACACATCTTGATAGGGGAGCTTGTTTTAATAAAACAATGTTTTATTGTTATTATTAAAAATTGGTTCAAGGCGAGAGTCTTCTGGATGTGGATAATTTTTTGCTGCTTTTCTTAAAAATAATAACCTCTACTTAGTTGTTTGTACTGCAATGTAACAATAAAACAGCATTACTTAGGTTGCCACTGTATTCTGCCTCTTTAGTCATAAAGAAAGTGGCTGCCTGATATGGTTGTTTTGTTTATGCAGGCAGTTAAAACAGGCGAGAGAGTGTTTCTTTTTATAATGACAACGTTATAATGATAGTATTCATTTATCATTTATCAGTTGTCATTATCATTTATAATGTTGGCATGTTGGTCAGGGTGCTGGACAATGGAAGGCATTTCCAAGCACCAGTGATGTTAAACACGACTGCGCTTGCAATCACACTGTTCAGCATGATATTGTTTGCCATGTTGAAAGATGCCTCCTGGGACAGTGATGCTGGAATCGGCCTCAAGTACAGAGTAAGGAGGCTTTTCAACCTGATGAAACTTCAACCTACCTCCAAAGTGAAGGAAACTTTGCTGATCACTGTGACACTTAGAACCAGAGATGCAAATTAACATGGATTAAATTCTCCATGACTTGTAACAACTTTGAACTTACTATCAACATCAAAAAGACTAGAATCAGGCACCATCCTGCACCATACACAGAACCCAAATCACAGTAAAAGGGCTGAAACTACAGGCAGTGGATCAGTTTAATTATGTATCCTCTCCTAACTGACAACTGTTGATGGAAAAGTTAACCTGCGGGAATAGCAGAGACAGATTCTGCTTTTAGTAGACTCTGCTCCACTGTGTGGGCAGGTCAAGGAAACAGTAACGAAACTGAAGATCTACACAGCTGTGGTACTTACTATCCTTTTGTATGCCTATGCAATGTGCATTCTGTATCAAAGACATGCAAGACAGCTCAACCACTTCAACATTACTTAACTTTGCAGGATAATAGGGCAGCAGATGGCAAGATGAAATACCAGATACTAAACTTTTATCTACAGCATGTCTATTATCAGTTGAAGAGATCACAGATCCATTGGGCAGATCATGTCACTCATATGCCAGACAAGCACATATCCAAGCAACTTCTTTTTGGGGAATACACTGCTGGAAGAAGTTAGTGTGGAAGAGAGAAGAAACACTTCAAAGAGTGTTCAAAAAACCTAGTTTTTCTAAAAGCCTCCCTGAGATTGCTCAATATAGACACAACCACCTGGAAAATGATGGCACAAAAATGCCCTATTGGCATCACCTCATCCATAAGAGCTATCAAGCATATGAAGCAAGGTGCACAGCTGAAGCACAGCATAATTGCAAGCCATGTTAAGACCAGAACAACAACTACAGTGCCTTCACATGTCTTGTCCTATTTGTGGGGGAACATTCTGTGCCCAAATTGGTCTGATCATTCATCTTTGGACATACTATAGCTAATGATTAAAAAGAAGAAGAAGACAGTGTCAAGAGGGTGTTTATCAGTGATGATGAACAAACAGCCACAAGATTTTTTTTATGCTTTCCTCTAAAATAACAACAGAACCCTCACTGTAAAATATGGGCTGAATTAGAACTTTTTATCCATGAAATGAGGGATGCGGTGGCTCAGTGGCTAAGACACTGAGCTTGTTGATCGAAAGGTCAGCAGTTCAAATCCCTAGTGCTGCGTAATGGCGTGAGCTCCTGTTACTTGTCCCAGCTTCTGCCAACCTAGCAGTTCGAAAGCACTAAAAAATGCAAGTAGAAAAATAGGGTCCACCTTTCGTGGGAAGGTAACAGCGTTCCATGCGCCTCTGGCATTGAGTCATGCCGGCCACATGACCAGGGAGATGTCTTCGGACAGCGCTGGCTCTTCGGCTTTGAAACAGAGATGAGCACTGCCCCCTAGAGTCGGAAATGACTAGCACATATATGCGAGGGGAACCTTTACCTTTACCTTTATCCATGAAATGTTAGTTAGTTTTTCTATAACACAAAAGAGTGGCAGCTTCACCTTAAGTCCACTTATTTTTCTTTGCTTATAGACCAGGATCTTTGGTGGTTATAGTTTTGTAGGCCTAACTTTCCCCAGGCTTAGTGCAGCCGACAGCTTGATTTAATTATAACTTGGGGGTGGTAAAGAAAATTTGTACAATTCTTTATCTACAATCTTTATCTACAATCCTAAACTACTGCAATTTACTGTGTGATCTAAACTTTATCTAAATCTTACTTATAGATATAGACATGCTGGTAAAATACATAAATGGCATCCCCTCTCCCCCACAAAAAAGAAAACCCCAATCCCAGTTACAATGTCGTGTCTTTAATGAACACATTCAGTCAACATTCACTGTTAGAAAGAGTGTGAAGCTCTAGAGGAACTGGTGGCATTTCCTCTGTCAGCAATGACTTCTACTAAATGTTTCTTGTAAGATAAATTGTACATGGTCTGTAGAGATTCCCTGTCATCCAGGTCATGGTTGTCCCAAAGGTGCTTTTTTTCTTTCTTTTAGGAGGCAACTGGACTTTCTTGTTTTTTTTTCTTTTGAAGACATTTCGCTTCTCATCCAAGAAGCTTCTTCAACTCTGACAGGATAATGGGGTTGATATAAATTATACATGTTCCTTGGAGGTATTGTGGTCCATTCCCTTGAGGATCCTTGTCATGTTACATGACCCACATTTTTTTAAAACGTCAGCTCATGAATGGATACCCTTAGAATCTCCTTCTAGAATTTTTTGGTATAGTCCAGAATCTATTGTTCCTATAAGGATGGCAATCCACCTTGGATTTGAAGCTGGGAGCAGCCCCAAATCATGATATACTCGCCACTGTGGTTCACATTTCTAGTGAGGGATGGTCTTTCAAATTCTGTGTTTTGTTTTCTCCAAATATAAAATTCCTCAAGAGTTCCATCTTGGAGAGTGGGTGTTCAGCTCTCTGCTAGACAGTATTTTGGTGACCCGTCGGTTGTATTGTACAGGTGGTAATGAGACATACAACTATTGCTGTTATTCTGAGTTTCTTTATGATGTTAAGAGTGTATGTATTGTATGTCTTGCTGTTGGGGTGACTTTCGTTGGATAACTGTTCCAAGAGTAAGAGTGGTTGGTATTGCAAGTTCTCCATTTGCATACCATCTGCTTGGCCATGGACTGATAGAAATAAAAGTGCTTGGTAGTGGTTTTGCAGCCATTTCCAGTCCCATAGGCATGATAAACCTTTTTATGAAATCTAAATTGTATCTTTGGAATTCGACGATGAGTCACTTACCTGAGTGGTACAGAGCAGACTTTGATGATATCAAACATTCAGTGTGAGCCGCATATGTGTATGTTTGCATACACTATTTATTTATTTAGGATGCTTTCAAGTCCGTATTGACTCCTGGCAACTGCCTGGACAAGTTCCTGCAGTTTTCTTGGCAAGATTTAATCATTTGTTATTGCCTCCTCCTTAGAGCTGAGAGAATGATTGGCTTAAGGTCACTTAGCTGGGTTATACCTAAGGTGGGACTAGAACTCATTGTCTCCAAGTTTCTAATTTATGCCTTAGATACTATAACAAATTGGCTCTCTTCAGTGGTGTAATTCTCACATAATTGATTTTCATAGATTGGAGCATCTGCCAGTTGACTCCTAGGAAGAGAGCTAGGTTTCACATACTTTTTCCAAAGACAGTGGAAAGACAGTGAAATGATTTAATATGTTCAATGAAAGCATGATACAATGTATTGGTTATTGTTTCAGTAATAAGACTTGGATGAAGCTCTTGTCATAGTAGACTAAGATAATGACTTATATTACAGGACTGCAGATACTTCTAAAGAGTTTGTAAATTTCTCTTATACTGTAACTGTGGACCCAAGTTCCTTCCATTGGAGTCTAACAGAGCTGTTACCATTTAACACCTCTAGCTTTCATATTGGTAAATGTGTAGACAACGCATAGACCATTTGATGAATACTGAAACTTATTTCTTGACACATCTATCTTAGTTTCATCAATCTTAGTTTTCTGTTACAGGCTGTTGCATGAGATAAGAATCTTGGAAATTGTTGGTTTGTTGCAACTAGTAGTTGCCTTTGTTGACTAATAGCAAATGTTTGCTATATTGATGGTTTGCTTTGAATGGGTTGGAGGGGGTCAGCATAACTGAGCATGCTGTATTACAGGCTATATAATTTAGATAAAATTTATATTATAAAGTATATAATATTTTAATACCTTAAATATTATAAAGATGCTGCAAAAGGTGAGAGTTGATATTTCCTTTGGTTAATAGAGTTTGCAAGCTTAGTTTGTTTCTATGAATTTAATGCTACTTGTGTCATGAAAAAAAATCATGAACAATCCATCATGACAGTAACTTTAATTAATTTCCTGAACTAATTTGAGGTGCTAAAGCACCTGGAAGTCAGAAGACCTCCTGTTGTTTTTCTCCAAAATATCTAACAACTGCTCTGAGAATAGAGTGTGAAATGACTGTCTATCCACGGTAAAGTTGTTACATCTCTTCTGCTCTATCTTTAGCCAATAGATGCAGGATATTTCAACAGGATCTGGATCAGGAGTGTGTTACTATAGTTCCAGGGCCTCATGGAACCCACAACCCCTATTGTATTGTGATAGCGGGAGGGAAATTATTAAATGAATGAAGAGTAACCAAATGATATTGAGTTATTTTAAGTAAAAGAAATCCAGCCACTTTAGGGAATGTGGCCCCCAGTAATGCATCTCGAAGGCCAAGTGTAGCCTTAAGTCAGAAAAAGATTGTGCACCCCAGATCTACTTAAAAGGAAATTCTGCTGAAGAGCAATGGAGCATTGCTAATGATCTCACACAGACTAGAATAAATGGACCCCTGTGCCTTTCATTGGTTACTTTTTTTTTTCAGATTCAATTATTTTTACCGGGTAGAATTCCAGCAGTTTTTCTGGTTTACAATGAATACCAGACATCTTTAAGTGCTCACATATTAGAGTAACCTGGAACAAAGAGAAGGAAAAGAAGAGAATGGATTCTTCCAAGAAGTAATGCATTTAAGCCTGGGGTTCTTAAATGACAGAAAGGTGCCCCTGAGGAAGAGCAATAGCTGCCCTGTAAGCCTTTATTTTTTACTTAAAAGTGTATAGCCCATCAATACTACTGCAAACTGTGACCATCATTGTTACTGACAGATACAGGATTAAAATAGCCAAAGGCAACATATTAAAAGGCAAAACACAATCAAGTATCAATTTTAGTGTTCAAAGAATCTCTCAGAATCTTGGGAGTCCCAGGATACATAGCTTCTTTTGGCTGACTAGCATAGCTGTCAGTTAGAAAGTGGTTTTCTTAAGGAAATGGAGTTTCCTGGATGCTCAGGGCTCAATAAAATTTAATCACTAAAATCGGTCTCATTGCTTCTGACTTTTTTCACAACACAGCAGAGTCTCCTCCAACCTGACTGCCCTCCAGATGTTTGAACCATCAATATTGTCTTCCTGGTTGGACCCTAGTTTTGTCAGCCGAAGTCATCATATCTGTAGGGGACACCCCAGTAAAGTAAGGCTGGCATACAATAAGAGCATAACTTTATCCTTTTCTTGATTTTTGCAGAACTTAGAGGAACACAAAAGCAAAGGCAATTTACTTGATGAGATTTGGAGGAACCTAGGCAGAGCGTCTCTCCGGTTAGCTGGACAATATTCAGCATTGATTCAGAATTTGTATGTTCAAGTGGAGGAGAGTAGTAAAGGAGGCACTTGGATGAATTCTTAACATAACATAATAACAGAGTTGGAAGGGACCTTGGAGGTCTTCTAGTCCAACCTCCTGCCCAGGAAGGAAATCCTACACCATTTCAGAAAAATGGCTATCCAACATTTTCTTAAAAATTTCCAGTGTTGGAGCATTCACACCTTCTGCAGGCAAGTTGTTCCACTTATTGATTGTTCTAACTGTCAGGAAATTTCTCCTTAATTCTTAGTTGCTTCTCTCCTTGATTAGTTTCCACCCATTGCTTCTTGTTCTACCCTCAGGTGCTTTGGAGAATAGTTTGACTCCCTCTTCTTTGTGGCAACCCCTGAGATATTGGAACACTGCTATCATGTCTCCCCTAGTCCTTTTTTTCATTAAACTAGACATACCCAGTTCCTGCAACTGTTCTTCATTTGTTTTAGTCTCCAATCCCCTAATCATCTTTGTTGCTCTTCTCTGCACTCTTTCTAGAGTCTCAATATCTTTTTTACATCGTGGCGACCAAAACTGAATGCAGTATTCCAAGTGTGGCCTTACCAAGGCATTATAAAGTGGCACTAACACTTCACGTGATCTTGATTCTATTCCTCTGTTTATGCAGCCCAGAACTGTGTTGGCTTTTTTGGCAGCTGCTGCACACTGCTGGCTCATATCCAAATGGTTGTCCACTAGGACTCCAAGATCCCTCTCACAGTTACTATTGTTGAGCAAGGTACCACATATATGGTACCTGTGCATTTTGTTTTTTGTTTTTTGCCTAAATGTAGAACCTTAGTTTTTTCACTGTTGAATTTCATTTTGTTAGATAGCGCCCAATGTTCACGTCTGTCAAGATCCTTCTGTAACTTGAGCCTATCTTCTGGAGTGTTGGCTATTCCTGCCAGCTTGGTGTCATCTGCAAATTTGATGAGTTCCCCATCTATCCTCTCATCCAAGTCATTGATGAAGATGTTGAAGAGTACTGGGCCCAAAACAGAGCCTTGGGGTACTCCACTGCATACTTCCCTCCATGTGGATGTAGTTCCATAGAGGACTACACGTTGAGTGTGGTTGGTCAGCCAGTTACGAATCCATCTGGTGGTGATGCTGTCTAACCCACATTTTTCTACTTTATCTGGTAGTAGGTTATGGTCTACTTTATCAAATGCTTTACTGAAGTCCAAGTAAATTATATCGACAGCATTCTTCTGGTCCACTAATTTTGTCATTTTGTCAAAGAATGCAATGAGATTAGTCTGGCATGATCTGTTTTTGACAAACCCATGTTGGCTTTTGGTTATTACTTTGTTTGCTTCTAGGTGTTCAATGATTCATTGCTTAATTATCTTTTCCAGAATCTTCCCTGGTATTGAGGTCAGGCTGATAGGTCTATAGTTTCCTGGATCTGTTTTTTTTCTTTTTTCTTTTGAAGATCATCATCTCTTTTCCAGTCCTCTGGCAGTTCCCCTGTGCTCCAGGATCTTTGAAAGATATAGTTCAGTGTTCTGAGATCTTGTCTGCCAGTTTCTTCAGAACCTTGGGGTGTAATCCATCCGGTCCTGGTGATTTGAACTCGTCTAGGGTAGACAGATGTTCACTTACCATTTTTCCCCCTATTTTAACTTGTGTTCCTAATCTGTTTTTTGTGATGCTGTTTTTGATAGGTTGGATTGTTTTTTCCTTTTGTGTAAAGACAGATGTAGAAAATGAGTTAAGTAGATCTGCTTTCTCCCTCTTGCTTGTCACCTTCTTGCCACTTTCTCCCAGCAATGGGCCAGTTGTTTCCTTGACTTTTTTCTTGTTTTTAACATGTTGGAAGAAGCTTTTTTTGTTATTTTTTACTTTTGTCACTAGCCTTTATTCATTGTGAGCCTTAGCTTTCCTCACTTCATCTTTACAGGCTCGGGCTATTTGCTGATATTCTGCCTTAGTTATTTGCCCCTCTTTCCACTTTTTATACTTGTCCTTTTTGTCTTTCAATTTTCCTAGATTTGTCTTTCAATCTTCCTAGATTGCCTTTAAATAATAACAATTTATCTTAATCTTACTGGATCCCTAATTGTAACCCTCTAACCCTGAATAAGACAATTAGATAGGTGTCTGTCTCCCTCATGGTTGCTGCAGTTAATCTGTTTTCTCCCACTCTGTTTTTAAGTAATCTCCCTCTGTAGACACATTTCTGTCATTTAATTGGGCTGGAAAGTAGCTAGGTCCCATGTCAGTGTTTTAAACCAAGCTATACAACCATAACATTACCATAACCAGTATACAGAAAAGCAGACTTTACTAATTAGATGGAAAAAAATTGTAAAGTGGTATACTATTGTCTCAAAAAGCTAACTTGTTGGTTCACTTTTTAAGTATTTCCTTACCCTCACTGCTGAACTGATTATATTCAATAAAGGCAATTCGGAATGCTAAGATTTTAATGCAGCTATGATTGGGCAGAAATGTGCATGCCACTGTCTTGCAGGAATAATGGTAGTGAAGCGAGGAGTTGATTATCTTTCTAACTGGAGTCAAGTGCCGACACAAATTATTTCAGACCAAAAGAAGTTCTCTTGTATGTGCTTCTAAATATTTTTTAAAAAAAGAAACCCTGAAAAAATACAGATAAAATAATTCAGTATACCAAATGTAGTAGAGACGGGTTGAGTGATGTGGATTATACTAGTTCTGTGGGTATTTATTTTGCTGATGGAAGGGCTAGTTAGGATCATAAAGGGCAACTTTGCAGTGAAGTCTGATGTAATGTAGAATGTTTATAAAAAAAATAAAGACAGAATTGGTGGCCGTAAATGAAAAAAAGATGGGTGTGTCAATGTCAGAGGCATCTTTGACATATTATTACTCTTATTATTTGTCATTACTACTGTCCAACTTGAAGAAAATAATCCTGAGTGTCAAAAACAGAAGTAAATACTAACAAAACCGCACATTTGCTTAATATGAATGATCTGAAGCTTTATTTAAAACCAGAAATTGAAATCCAGTCATTGACTGGATTATTGAGATATAGCAATGGAAGATATAGAGAAATGTGGTACAATAGCAATAAATGGGTAAAATGATGAATAGTAACGGAATAAAAATATCTAACCAAACCATCAGGAGCCATTAGGATGGGACTTAGAGGTATCTGAGCATTTTGCAGTTGGATAATACCAAGCATGGGCAAGTTAAAAATGAGATTAGTAAAGAATACACCCAAAGAGTGAAAAAAAATTGCTAACTTGAACAGTGGAAACACTACCAAAATCATCAATACCTGGATTACATCAGTTATACAATACCATGCTGGAATTATTAATTGGACACAAGATGAACCAAACAGTTTGGACTAGAAAACAAGAAAACTTATGACTATTCATGATGAATGACATCCCCCATAGTGATATTGATAGAGTTTTCCTGCCCCACAGAAATGGAGGTAGTGGTTTACTTCAAGTCAGACAAGCTGTTGAAGAAGGAAAGCTTGTGCTGGCTGATTTAAAAAAAAAAACAACTAAAACTAGCAAAGAACAAGCCCTGATGCAAATTAAAAATGCATTTACTAACTGTATGGGAAACAAACAGTGAATGTGGTAATAGTTTACAACTGGAACATTCAAAAAAAAAAAAAAAAGGCATGGCAGCTTGATTTTAGCTGCTCAAGAGCAAGCTATTTGAACTAATGCAACCAAGGCCAGAATTGAAAAATCATCAAATGATTCAAATTGCACATTGTGGAAAGCAGCAGAAAAAACAATAGATCGTATTAGTGGACCAGAAGAATGCTGTCGATATAATTTACTTGGACTTCAGTAAAGCATTTGATAAAGTAGACCATAACCTACTACTAGATAAAATTAAAAAATGTGGGTTAGACAGCACCACCACCAGATGGATTTGTAACTGGCTGACCAACCGCACTCTACATGTAGTCCTCAACGGAACTACATCCACATGGAGGGAAGTATGCAGTGGAGTACCCCAAGGCTCAGTTTTAAGCCCAGTACTCTTCAACATCTTCATCAATGACTTGGATGAGGGGATAGATTGGGAACTCATCAAATTTGCAGATGACACCAAGCTGGCAGGAATAGCCAACACTCCAGAAGATAGGCTCAAGATACAGAAAGATCTTGACAGACTAGAACATTGGGCGCTATCTAACAAAATGAAATTCAACAGTGAAAAAAGTAAGGTTCTACATTTAGGCCAAAAAAACAAAATGCACAGGTACCGTATATGTGGTACCTTGCTCAATAGTAGTAACTGTGAGAGGGATCTTGGAGTCCTAGTGGACAACCATTTAGATATGAGCCAGCAGTGTGCAGCAGCTGCCCAAAAAGCCAACACAGTTCTGGGCTGCATAAACAGAGGGATAGAATCAAGATCACGTGAAGTGTTAATACCACTTTATAATGCCTTGGTAAGGCCACACTTGGAATATTGCATTCAGTTTTGGTCGCCACGATGTAAAAAAGATGTTGAGACTCTAGAAAGAGTGCAGAGAAGAGCAACAAAGATGATTAGGGGACTGGAGGCTAAAACATATGAAGAACGGTTGCAGGAACTGGGTATGTCTAGTTTAATGAAAAGAAGGACTAGGGGAGACATGATAGCAGTGTTCCAATATCTCAGGGGTTGCCACAAAGAAGAGGGAGTCGGGCTGTTCTCCAAAGCACCTGAGGGTAGAACAAGAAGCAATGGGTGGAAACTAATCAAGGAGAGAAGCAACTTAGAACTAAGGAGAAATTTCCTAACAGTTAGAACAATTAATCAGTGGAACAACTTGCCTGCAGAAGTTGTAAATGCTCCAATACTGGAAATTCTTAAGAAAATGTTGGATAACCATTTGTCTGAAATGGTGTAGGGTTTCCTGCCTGGGCAGGGGGTTGGACTAGAAGACCTCCAAGGTCCCTTCCAACTCTGTTATTATGATATGATATAGACATCTCATGCAAGACGATAACACAGACGGATGATAAACAATGATGTAATATAGTCACCAATCTATTCACTGGAACATCTATAAAAATTACCATGTGCCATGGCTGGGAAAGTAAGAACGGAAACAGTTGTAAAAAATGAGCAGGTTAAAATATTGAGAGATTTCTAAATACAAATTGATAAAGACTTGGCTCACAACGCACCAAATTTAACTGTGGTTGAAAAGAATAAAGTGTGGATAATTGATGTGGCAACACCGCGGGATTTTAGAGTAGAAGTATGTCAGGATTCAAGCCCACACGAACATGTCAGGGTAGTAAGAATTCAACTTTTGTGTTGTGACCCAGGCCCAAGTAGTTATTACCAGACACAATCATTCCTAAACAAACATATTTTATTAGAACATCTGAGGATTACTTGGTTCTCAGCTTAGTCCAAATTAAATCCAAGACAAAGTCCTTCGACCTTATCACAAACCTTTGTTTTCTTTGGCACGCTGCCAAAGGCTTTTCTTGGCAAGAACCCCACGAAGTTCAGAAACAGGAGACAAGAAACAATTGTAGCAACGTTGCTTCAATACAAAGAACCCAGGAGCCCTTGCTGCTCTTTTAAGCTTTATGGGGGGGGGCAATTATCTCCTGGCCTTACTTCTGAGTTGTCCCTTTTGCTTTAGCTGCTCTTGCTTTCTGGCAGCTCTTTGCATGTGTGCACTAGGAACAGGCTCCTCCTGTTCCTCTGCATCTCTGCTGTCTACCTCTGGAGGCTCTGGAGTCCGCGCATCACTCCCAGATGGCCCTGGCCCCATCTCTGCCTCTGACGCAGAGCCTTCGTCCGGGCCTTCCCCTGACTCCAGGACTGACCCATTGTCCTCCCCAGCCTCCTCACTTTCCAACTCCGCTGCCAGTTCCGCAGGCTGCTGGCGGACCACAACCATTTTTTACCTCACTTCTTTTTTTTATTATTTTTATTATTATTTTTTGAATTTATATCCCGCCCTTCTCCAAAGACTCAGGGCAGCTTACACAGTGCTAAGCAATAGTCTTCATCCATTTGTATATTATATACAAAGTCAACTTTTATTGCCCCCAACAATCTGGGTCCTCATTTTACCTACCTTATAAAGGATGGCAGGCTGAGTCAACCTTGGGCCTGGTGGGACTTGAACTTGCAGTAATTGCAAGCAGCTGTGTTAATAACAGACTGCTTAATCTGTTGAGCCACCAGAGGCCCTGTGGTGGATATTTTTTAAAGTAGTTAAAAAATACCCTTTGAACAAAATAGGTCCATTATTTTGACATGTATGAAATGTCTCAGAGCAACAACAGAACAGCATTCCTCTCCCTTTCCCTTTCCCCTTTCCCCTGTATTTAGGCCATCATGACTGAAGGAATTCAGGTTAAAGCATCTGCAACTGAATTAAAGCATTTTTGCCTCTATTGTTCTATTTTACCTCCACCCACGAGTGTACAGAAGCCAAGCCTGCCGTTCTTGCAAGCATCCTGTAAACCCACTTACAAAAATGCAGCTTTTCCATACTTCCCCTTAAGCTCAGTGTGTGTGAATGCCTAGCAGCTTCAAACCAAAGAAGCAACCCTGTTTACTTCCAAAGGATCTTGCACGAACTTTGTTTCGTTTTTTGTTTTATAAAGAAACTTAGGAACCTAGATGAGAATTTAAAAATAAAAGATGTCTTGTTGCTCATAGTGGTAAGAGACTGTTGCCATGACGGCATGATTCAGATTGGCTGACCCAGAGGCCAATGAATAAATAGGAAGCAAAAGCATCATCATTTAACCTTGCAGGAAGTGCTAATTCAGAAAGATGCGATGTTGACCTCAAATCCTTGTGCAGAGCTATAGAACTGAATATTTAAGCAACAGAAAAGAGCTGCTCTGGACTAAAGCGATCTCTTCCCACCACTGATGATTTTGCATTAGAAAGAAAGAAAACAAAACTATTTTTTTGCCAACTCTTTTGACTGAACAGGCCATATGAAGACAGCTTGTAGTCAGAGTCAGTTTTTAATTGCCAGTCTTCTTTGATTTGTCCCCACCAAAAACCTCCCCGGTTCCCTCACATACCATAAGTAATTAGAAGCGTTTTCCTATCCAATTTCTCCTTTATTTACTTCGGTGTTAATGTGGATAGAAGGGAGAACATAGTGACCTTTTCCCAGGCTGGCTGATCCAGCAACTCACCTTATAAATGTGCTAGGCTTTTTTCTAAAAGGTTACTGTCAAAATACTCGATAGGAAGAACATTAGCCCATTTTATTTTGTCCAAAATTTTGGGAAGAATATTTTCTTGGAGAACATTTGCAGGTTTTTTTTAATTGTTCTCTGTGCTGTGACAGTAATATTAACTGGCTAGGTAGGCCAGTAATCTGTTTCTCAAGAAAAACTTCCAGTCATGTATTGAATAATTAAAAAAAAAAGAAAAGAATAAATACTAACCTAATATTTTTTACATCATTTCATTCCTGCCTCCTGGAAATGTATTTTATTTATTTGTTATATTTATTTATTAAACTTATATGCTGCCAATCTCGCCAAAGGTGACTCACAATATTAGTGTGGCGTGTCCTGTTTGTGATTTGCCTATGACCAAATAATTTATGTAATGAGCAGAATTATTATGATATTGGGAATAGAAATAGATACATAGGAAAACTGTGTTCTTTAGAGTGGAAAGTGGTAGACTTAATGCCATGTTTGTACATTTCCTGTAGGTACCTGGATGGCAAAGCATGGTGATAAAGTATGAAAAGGATTTGAAACAAATCATCAGTTAAAGAATTTGATATGTGGTTTACTTTGACGACCCAAAATAAAGGAATTTAGGAGATTTTTCACTTGGTAGATTTTTACCGCCAAATGTAAAGCGCCTCCAAAAGTTGTGGGTGCTCCAACACGGGAGGTTTTTAAGAAGAGATTGGACAACATTTTGTCTGAAATGGTATTGGGTTTCCTGCTTGAGCAGGGGGTTGGTCTCTTCCAACTCTGTTATTTTGTTAATCTGTTATATGCACAAAGAGATACATTGCAGAGAGATGTTCAAGTGAAATTCCCACAGAACAGAACATTTCAGATCTAGAGGGCATTTTATTATTGTGATATGTCAACCAGAGAGTGTTTTGACCTCCCTATAAAAATGATTCCTTGATATTGGCTGGGTGTCGTTGCTGATGTCAACCTGGTATTTTTATTTATGTATTTAATTTTTTGATTAACGGCAGGAATGGAAGGCTGCCATTAATGGTAGCCAGCCCCTTGGCAAGACAGATTGATTTCATTAGTGTAATTACGTATTTTGAAGATGGGTAATGAATGGCTCCTTTCTTTGCTTCAAGAAATGTTCAAATAACATCCTGGGAATGTATATGTGGGGCGGGGGGGAATAAATTGAAACATCCCAATGCAATTCCTCCATTTGTGATGAAAACATGTCTTCTGCATATTTAAGCTTGGGGTCTAAAGCAGTGGGGAAATTCAGGTTTTCTTTTACTACCGGTTCTGTGGGCGTGGTATGGCTTGGTGGGTGTGGCTTGGTGGGTATGGCAGGGGAAGGATACTGCAAAATCCCCTTCCCTCCCTACTCCTGGGGGAAGGATATTACAAAATCTCCATTCCCACCCCACTCTGGGACCAGCCAGAAGTGGTATTTGCCGGTTCTCTGAACTACTCAAAATTTCGGCTACCGGTTCTCCAGAACCTGTCAGAACCTGCTGGATTTCAGCCCTGGTCTAAAGGGGAGGATCTTAAAGAATGAAGGAGCCAAGCCCCTTCTTAACTATCCTTCTGCCCTACCAGAGAATTCAAGCACTGGTTTCAGTGGCCAAGTAAGCCAAGTAAGACAGAATCACTTGGGGCTCCAGGTGTTGATTTCATTCTCTTTTCCTTACACCTACAAACTAGATTAAAAACCCTAACATTTCTTTTCTGTGCTTCCCTTCCCCCTTTCTATGGTTGTTACTTGCTCTTGTAGCTTCTTTATAATTTGTCTTATTTGCCTGGTGTTGCTGCCTTTTCTAATGCACGTCTCCCCCCCCCCCAATTTTCCTTTTGCCCAGCTCCTGTGAACCTCAGCATTTTCCACAAACCTTACAGGCGACAGTGGGTCATAGCCAGCTGCCTCCTTGATCCAATCCATGTTTGTCCTGAGGAAAGTGTGGCTGATTTATTCACACAGAAAGAGAAATCTTTTCACGAAAGAGGTTTTTTTCCCCCCTTCTTCCCCATCCCCTGCTTTTAATAAAACACTCGGGTGAAACATAATAGTTTTCTTTTCTTAATTTGACACGCCAACCAGCATCTTGTGAATGAGGAACATATACAACTGGCTTCTATAGCAGTTTCCCACTGAGGCAGAGAGGAAATAGGTCAGCTGGGGACGGTAACGATGGCAGTGAAGTGCATGCAGCAAGGATGGCGGAATGTGGGGTGGCCGAAAGGACAGAAATGTGGCGGGGAGTTACACATACTGTGATTATAAATGCAGGCAGACTGCCAGGAACCTGACTTTTGATCATGTGACCATGGAGACACTATTATGGCCATAATTTTCAAGGACCAGTTGCAACTACCATTCTCCCAGCACTATCGTAGCTTCGAAGGGTTGCTGAACAAATAGTCATTATGTGAGGATCCAAGTGCATTGCCCGGGGAAGAGAAGAGAGCTAGCTTTTCAAGCTGGAATGCCTTCCTCAGAAGGAAGAGAGTGGGGGAAGAGAGTACACAAATAAACAGTTGCTTATCCATTTGTAGCTGAAGCCGGGTGGCTGTTTTAGACTCTTGGCATGAAACCTCTTATTGATATAGAGCACATTGCAACTGTCCAGTTGGGTGGTATCCAGGGCAAGAGTGACTGTGAATAGGGCCCCTTGATCCAGGAATGGGTGCAACTGGAGCACAATATGAAATTATGCAAAGGTCCTCCTAGCCACGACTGCCATCTGCTCCTTGAGCAGGAGTTATGAATCCAGGAGCTGTTCCAGATTGCACACAGGGTCTGTTTGGGCCAATGCAACCCCTTTCAGCACCAGAGACCGTACAAATGGTAGTTACGGCAATATATCAGAAGGAACAAACCCCCAGCGCTCTCTAGGTCCATCAGTCGCCAGAAGAATTATGCATCTTTTGCATTAAAAAATGAACTTATGATTGATTTATGGTTTTGTTGATTAGGCAGAGTAGATAATAGAAGGAAGAAAGTCATGATATAACCTTAGAGAAAGAGGTTAAAATATAAATATACTTATAACTGTTTTAAAGAAGATTGGAAGCCACTGTTTTATATTTTTTTATATCTTTTTCCACTTAATTTTTTTCTTCTTTACTTTCCTCTTTTTTGGTACCTTTAGCCTTTTATTTCTTTCTTTTATCTTTTTTTCTTTCTCATTCTACATTAGTTTGTATTCATTTTCTCTTCCTCTCCCTTCCTCCCTCCCTCCCTTCTCATATTCATGTCCATACACTTATATGAGAGGTGAAGAACAAGTCTTAAACTGATGCTACAAAATCAGTTTACATCCCTGGTTAGATATTTTATTTTGAATTTTACTTTGAATTTTGGATTAGATTGCTGAGAGTGTTTTGCTTTTCTGCCCCTGTCCCTGATCATTCAACAAATGAGGAAGAATAAACTTCACCTGGTTTGCCATATCTTTGGAAGTATAGCCTGGGTTGCTTTCTATTATTTTCTAGTCAGCTATGTCACAATCATCTTTATCCTAATCTTTATAAATTAATATATATCTCTAGTAAATAATTTTACATCTTAATATAATTTATTAGGAAATCAATGTGATTTTTACACAAATAGTCAAATGTAATTTTAAGTCTATCCTTTAATAAACTAAACATAATATTCTTCAGCAGCCTGTGTTGTTCAGGGCTTTACATGTACAACTGCTGTTGCTGGATGGTATATAAGTACAATAGGTAAGAAATTAAGTTGAATTTTCCCATAACATGTTGGGTTAAATGCAATAATTTTAATTCTGGAGGTTTGTATGCATTATATAAATAACTTAATTTGTTATCCTGATTAAAATACTCCTAGGACATTGAAATTTCTCCTAAAATTTTCATAGACCTATTTATTTAAATGCTCAAGCCCAAATTGAGTTACTTATTTTATAATAAACAAAAATGTAAAGATTATAATGGAACTCATTTCTCGATCTTAGACACTTTCTTTTATATGGACTTCAGTTCCTGGAATTCATTTACAGCCGTTGCTGAGAATTCTGGGAGTTAAAATGACAGATCTGGAAGTTGCAATAATAGATCTGGGGAAGTTACAAAATATATTATGCTGCAAACCTTAATGTTGTCCTTGATGACTATTTTTATGCATGCTGATAGTAGGGACATTGGTCAATCTATGGAAATGTTATTATATAAGTGATTCCCAGAAGCCAGTATCTGCAGACATTATGTTTTCCTTCACCTGTGACAAGATAAGATAAAGCAGGCATAAAGGGTGTCAGATTTTGACACCCTTAGGGAATTCTTTTCCTAGTTGTCAGACTTTTACAAATGTAAATGAGATGTTTCTGAAATGGAAGTCCTTAGTAGCTGTTTGAATGGGAAGCAAACTGTGTATGCTAGATAAATTATTGTTTCTGTTCTGTTGATAGTTTGTGAAGTTCCTCCTTAATGTATACAATTATTAGGCAACTGTATGTAACTGATGTTGCTTCTTCCAGGGTGTTCTGAAATGTAATCTGTGTCAGGGAAAATGTACACTCTATAAAATGCATGAAGAATAGTAAGGCAGTTTTCTGTCACAAATGCATTCCTTATCCCTTGCTGTGCTTTGTTTACTAAATAGTTGCAAGCAATCTTGAAATGGTATAGAATGAGAAATAATGAAGCTGTTATTGATATAATTAATTTTGAATGTTACACACTTCTGCTTTAGAATAACATCTTTTAGTGTATGGCACGTTTTAGCTGGGGATCACCAGGGTGGCTGGTTGCCTCTGGGAAAGGATTTTTTTCAGGCGATGTTATCTTTTACCTGCGGGACGCATGAATGCCGGCAGGCAATTGGGAGAGGCTTCTTTCTTGACCCTCCGCGGTTTATTCGCTCATGGGAATTGAGCCACCAAGCTGTGGACCTTAGTGGCGCGCAGACACAGGGTTGTACCATGTGAGCCACCACACCCCCTAATAACATCTTAAAAGAAACACTACAAAAAGATAACTTACTGTATGTCTATCTCTTAGCATTCTATTCTGTAATAGAGATATACACTGAGCATGAAATGCTAAATTAAAGCCATATGATATCCAGTTTGAAGTAGTGGCTAAGGCTGGAAAGTAGGAGGCAGTAAATTTTAGTCCCACTTTAGCCATGAAAGCCAGCTGGGTGACCTTGGGCCAATTACTCTCTCTTAGCCCAGGATGATTGTTGTGGGGAAGAGGAAGAAGAAGATCTGTTGGATATGCTCTCAGCCTTGAGTTATTTGTAAAAATACCAAAGGTTGGAAATAAACAAACAATAAAGGTTAATTCACTGCGTAATATGTGGCTAAGTGGAAATCTTCTGGTGTAAGAAGCCTTATAGGAGCTGGCTGCTTTTCTATCAAATGCGTCACTTGAGTGGGCATGTTCATGGTTACAAAATTAGCTGATTATCAATCTGTGAGTGGGTGTCTCTTGGCATTTGTGTAATCTCAGAATCTGATTTTTCTTTTAACATTGAAGAGGAGAAATGGCTTGGATTCTCCTTTTCTCCTTCTAGGTCAGGTCCTGCAGGAATTACGTTACAATTGGTGGCAATCGCATTCCTTCAGGCTATGTTTAGGTGATTTCTGAAGCCATTTATCCCTTGGCCATTTTCCCCAAGCTAACTGGAAATTTATGAGAAGTGCAACTTAATTACATCCAGAAGACACTGAGTTGGGAAAGACTGGGCTATATAAGCAGAACAGTAAAAAATGAGTGATTCCAGCCTGCCCTTCAACCAAAACAAAACTGAGATTTTAAGGATATTTTTTAGATAAGATAGGATGGACAGTTAGTCCTCAGTTAACATGTGAGATGTCTCAGTGTGTGGCATCACCTAGCCAATTTTATCTGGCCTTGGAATCGAAGTTCAATTGGCCTAGGGCTGAAATTGTGTGAAAGACCAGGGAATCCTCAGGCTGTTGACTAGATTGAGAAGTCATAAATACATATTGAGAAAGGTAACCTCAGTTCCACAGTGTTTTCAATACCTGCACGAACACTCCTATGGTCACCAAGAGTCAAACATGATATGTGGGAATGCGTGTGTGTGTGTATGTATGTATGTATGAATGTATGTATGTATGTAAAAGACAAATACTGTCTTTGAATATGGAACTTCCATTTAAATATTTCAGCCTTCTGTGCTACTTTGGAAGTTGCAATCCCAAACTCTGGGAAGGAGTAAGATTAATGAGATCTGGTCTTAATTGCTTTATGGATCCAGACTTTCATATACCACAAAGACATATACTTGGTACTAATATATTTTCAGGTAGGTGAACCAAATGATCCACTTCCTCCATATCCCCATATCAGCCATGAGGATTGTTGTGGTTAGTGGAGAACACAGTAGTTACACATAACATTTTTTTCATTTTGGTATTGCATTCTATACTGGGTTGTTAAACCTTATATTCTGTCATCTGAAATTTCAAGTTACCACATAAGAATTTTTTTTTTAAAATCTAGTTTGAATCTGAGAAAGAACTGTTGCATATAACAAAGCGATTCTGTCTGGCAAGACATTTATGAGTTGTATCTTTTTTGGGGTGTCTGTGTGTTAGATGGATGAAGGTAATTATTTTTTTTAGTCTTCCCTGCTGTCAATGAAGAAAGAACCTTAGTTGAACTCAGAAACCTCAGTTTACTTCTCTGTATGATGCATAGCCAAAAGACCTGTGTAGGATTTCTGACATTTTTTATTTTCTCTGTTCCAAAAACGATCTCAGCCAGATCATCTCTTTTGCTTATGTTGGGATGTATGAGTATGTGTATATGTGTATGATGCATATGGTAGGGCAGTAATTACGATCATATGTATGTGCATGCATGTTGTATATGCTTTATATAGAAATAATAAACCTCCTGGTTTTGATTTCCCTCATGTTGGAAGTAATTGCCTTTTAAAAAGGAGGATTGTGAATGATTGTGAATAAACTGGGACTTTAGTGGGATCATTTCAAATAGTAATCTAAAAATTCCAGGCAAGCCGATCCAGCAAAATTAGCACATACTTGATTAGTGGGTTCATTTTTATTCTAGAACAGTTTATTAACTAATAATAACTAATAAGAGTCAGATTTGGGTAAATTGCTGATATGTTAAGTGTACCAGGTTAGTGTCAGCAATGTAAATTAAACTTCATTCTTTGAGTAACAGTTTTTCCCCCCCGCAGTGCTTCTTGGATGCTTTCAAATAATGAGAACTTGGGAAGTTTCTTCTTTTTAATTAAAACTGACTGATAGGAATTGTTGTTGGATACCAGATGGTGTACTAAGATGCCAGATTTCATGCATCAGAATGATAGATTAGTAAGAAGGCTGAAAGAAAAATGGATTTTTATCTACATACCCACTTGTTTACTTCACAGTTTAGCAGTTGCCACTGATGAGACCAATGTTGTTTTATTCAACTTAAAATGTCTTTCTGATGCGGTACAGCTTTTTTCAGACTTTTAAAATCAGGCGAATCTGTTGTCTCTTACAGTGCAATGCTTGGATTTGGGGATTGCCTCGAACAGTGATGACGAATCTTTTCAGCACCAAGTGCCCAAACCAGAACGTGCGCGCACGGGTGCATTCTTTTTGTGCACACCAGAGCACCAGAAACCCGTAGACCAGCAGGTCTTTGTATTTTTGGCGCATGCATGCGCGCCGACCTGGTCTTTGAGTGCGCCAGAGTCCCGGAAACCCGAAGACCAGGTGGCCAGCATGTGCACTGGCCAGCTGGTCTTCAGGTGTCTGGTGCTCCGGCACGCGCGAAGATCAGCTAGTCGGTGCGTATGGACGCACCGGAAACCAGAAGAGCGGCTGGCGACGGCACACATGCCCACAGAAAGGGCTCTATGTGCCACCACTGGCACATGTGCCATAGATTCGCCATCACAGACCTAGAACTTCAGCAGTAATCTGGATCTGCTGAACGTTGGTGTGCAAGTCAGTCACACTTGACCTTTTGAATCAGTGCTTTATGTTGACGTTCCTCTCTTAAGCGATTAAAGCCTCCGATTTATTTCTCTTTCCTAGGTTGCTTGCAGTGGAGCTGAGGTCATTTTAGATTTTCTACAATATGGTTGATCTTGTAGTTCCTTTTGGTTCCTAAGGCAGCAGCTCGGGGGCTGTAATTATGCACACCTATGCATATGCATGCATATATGTGTTGTTTCCTTCTCTATGTAGTCCTCCTTATCCAACACATTCTTTACATATTAGCTTCGTGGATCTTCATTATATTTTCCCTCAGGGTAACCCTGATCAAGATCTCTGGGAATAAGAAGGAAGTGGTAGCCGTTCCTTCCATAGATACTTGATCTTAAGGTTCAAGGAGAGAAGCTTGTCTCCTTCCATGCTGGTCAGGGGAGGACTCCCAGGTTTAGGTTCCAGCTCCTCAGGATTCTGCTTCTTCTATCTTCTGCTTTACCCCTACTTGTGGGCCTCATTTCAGGCCTATATATTCTGTGGCTCCCAACAGAGTATATCCCTTGAGGAAAGGGTTCTTCAAAAGAAGAATGGCTAGAAAGCAAACCGAGGGTTTGTCCTAAAGAAGAAACCATTTTTCCCCCTAGAAATTCTCATCAACTGTTTTCACATTGGCTAAAATCATACCTAGAACATTCTAGTTGTTCTAGATTTTGGTGGTACAACCAAAATTCCTTGCTTCTTGGCTTTTTATTCCCTTTCTCCTCCAAATGGTCTATAGGGCAGCTCTCTATCTTCCAAGCCTCTTCACTTTCCCCTTTCAGTTATTTCCATATGTTTGGTTCTGACAGGGACAAACTAAATAACCTGTTATTCATATTTATTTATTTATTTATTTATTTATTTATTTATTTATTTATTTATTTATTTATTTATTTATTTATTTATTTATTTATTTATTTATTTATTTATTTATTTATTTATTATATTTGTATACCACCCTTCTCCCGAAGGACTCAGGGCGGTTCACAGCCAATAAAAAACACAATACATAGAATACAAATTAAAAACTATATAAAAAACTGATTCAATAACGGCCTAAAAATTTAGATACAATTTAAAACCCCATTTAAAACCCCCAATTAAAACCCATAAATTTAAAAAACTAACCCAGTCCTGGGGTATACATCCGGGGTCCCCAAAATTGGCAGCTTTAAGACTTGTGGACTTCAACTCCCAGAATTCTCTGGCTGGAGAATTCTGGGAGTTGACATCCACAAGTCTTAAAGCTGCCAAGTTTGAAGACCTCTGATATATATTTTTTTCACATCCCTACTGGCAATCATAATGTTACAGGTTGTGCTGGGCCTTTATAAAGTAAGTGAAATCAATATACTTTTCACTGATGGGCTTAGATACCACATTTACCAGGGTGTAGGCAAATCTTTTTGTTAATAAGTCCCGCATAGCTTAGTAACAGAGCTTTTGCCTATAAGCTGCTGCATGTGTAAAGGGTTTGAGAGTCACCAATTCACACATGACATGCATTAATATTTGCTTTTAAATGCCTAATGTTGGCAGGAAAGTGAGTTACCCTACAGTATGTAGAAATGACCTGGTGAGCAACATTGTAAAACGCATGGATCCCACTCCCAATTTGTCATGAAAGCTTACTTTCTTAACACATTGTAAGAATGAACCAACCATCCTTCCGTCTCCTCCCGACTTAAGTAACAATTGTCTGAAAATCACCCTTCTGGCTTCCACATGGGTAATTACCAAGGCCGCTGGCTGTAAAATCAGCAATAATGTATGCTTGGTGCTCTACAGCACTACAAATTAAAGAGAATTACTTTGAATTAGTCTGCCTGTGTTAGTAAATCCAACCTACGGCCAGCATTCAATAAATCTTTGTAGACTTTGACTGCTTTTCTGTTGAGACTTGTCAATTGCTTAATAAAATGAGTTGATGAACACTCTCTAGGGCTTTTGCTTTCTGTTTCCGAATTGTTTGATACCAACAATCCTCAAAATACACACTCTACAGATTTAGCAAGGCGTAGGCAAAGCAAAAGGGGACACAGTGGCTAAGATGATGAACTTGTCGATCAAAAGGTTGGAAGTTCAGCGGTTCGAATCCCTAGCGCCACGTAACGGTGTGAGCTCCCGTTACTTGTCCCAGCTTCTGCCAACCTAGCAGTTCGAAAGCACATTTAAAAAAATGCAAGTAGAAAAATAGGGACCACCTTTGGTGGGAAGGTAACAGCATTTCGTGCGCCTTTGGCGTTTAGTCATGCCAGCCACGTGACCACGGAGATGTCTTCGGACAGCGCTGGCTCTTCGGCTTTGAAACGGAGATGAGCACCACCCCGTAGAGTCGGGAATGACTAGTAAATACTGTATGTGCGAGGGGAACCTTTACCTTTACCTTTAGGCAAGGCACAGCGCTTAAACCAGCATTCCTATTTAGCCGAATTTCTGTAACACTAGCCACATTCCTAATCTTGCACTAAATTAGCAATGATATTTTCTTTTCTATTTTTGTATTTTGTTAAAATAGCTTGTTAACAAGCTATTTTGTATTTTGTTAAAATAGCTTGTTAACAAAGGGGTGTGTTTAAAGTCTCAGCAGCACCAATAAAACTTGACAAAAAGTGGGAAGCACTTCTAGATATGTTTGCTTCCCTTTCAGCTGGTTAAATGCAAAAGCCACATGAATTCAGGTCCCTATGATGTCTGTTTGAGAAGATGCTGCTGGTTCTGAAAGGTGACTTACTGTTTTTTTAAAAAAAAAAATGAAAGAGTTTTTATAATTTAAATGCAGTGGTAAATTCCTCCAGGAAGAATAGCAGTTCTGGAAGATCTGGATTCAATCTTTATATAGTATAGGTATCAACTCACTTCGTGGCTGCTTTCCTAAAATCATATACTTAATCATGTGGAACTCCCTCTTTAATTCATTTTGCTTTTCCTATCCAAAGTACTAATTGCTGTAATGTGCAGTCCCCCCACCCCTTGGTTAAGCTTGAGGAAACTTCTTTTGTCCTTTTAATTATCTTTTACCTTTAGGGAAGGTTCACTGTAATTCTAACAGAGATGTTGAAGAAAATATCTACCAATTAGCTATATGGTAATGTGGACGGGAAACTGGCGTATTGTCCTGTATGCATTGCATTGTCATTTGAAGTAGTTTTGGAATAGAACAGCATAGAAATACCAGTAATAAATATTTCAAGTGTACTAGCATAGTATATGCTGTATATACTCTATTACATACTGAGTGTGTCTGTGGGATATCTTTAACTGACCAATCTAGCTACTGAGAAGGGGCTGATTAGGACTGCATTGGGTAGGAAAGGAGAATTTAAGTCAGCCATATTCTTGATAAAAAGATACTATATATTAAAGGAGAGCCAGTTTGATGTCATGGGTAAGGTGCTGGCCTAGGAACCAGGAAACTCTGAATTCTAAATCCCCTTTGGCATGAAAACTGGCTGGGTGACTTTGGGCCAGTCTCTCTCTCTTAGCTCAACCCACCTCATAGGGCTACTGTTGTGGGGAAAATAAAAAATCCAATAATAATATATTCCTCTATCAAAAAGAACAGTTATTTGGGAACTGCTTTGTCAAAAACTGAGTAGAGAAGGAGTACTGAATGTTCTTTCCAACTGCAACAAGTATGAATTGATCTAGAATCTGTAGTATATCTCCAATAATAGAAAGAATGATCTGTGGATATTTAGGGATTTAAGAAGCAAAAAAGCCTCTTTTAGGGAAGCCTCAATTAAACAAGAGGCCAAAAAAAAAAGGAAATATAAATAATAGAGCTATGTTAAAAACAAACAAGTTCCAACTCTTTTCCTCCTGCTTGCAGGTATCCATCACTAATACTATACTGTGCTGAAGATGTCTAACAGCAACACCACACAGGAGACACTGGAGATAATGAAAGAATCGGAAAAGAGATTGGTTGAGGAATCTTTGAACAAAACCAAATTTGTATCCAGGTCACCAAGCAAAGAGGAGCCTGAGAAGGACGGGGAGGAGAGTGGTGTACGGCAAGAATCTCAGGTAATTGGACATAATGTCTCATAGATAGCCAAACCAGTAGGCTCATGAAAGCCTACAATTGACTGGCTACGGTCCTTGGACTTAATTTTATTGTATCTTGGTCAGTTATCTTTGGTGATGTTGCTAAATTTACTCCCGTTAGAAGCTCCATGGAATCTATCTCATGAAATCACACCAGTATTTAATCATATATGAAATCACATTGTTTATAGAGTTATGCACCCATTGCTGGAGTGTAGTGCAAATAAAATAATGTTAGAAATTGCTACCATTTTACTTTATGTTCGATGGGTTTTTTTTATATGAAATCTCTTTCAATTCAGTGTTTTCCTCTTGTTCCTAAAAAGAATCATCTGTAGGTTGTTTTTTTTTACATTAATTCTTGTCTACAGGATTTGGAAGAAAGTCTGTGTGGGTCTAGTAAGACTTATTCCTGTGTTTGCCACCTTAACATAGTCATGATGGGCTATTTCTGAATTCTATCAAGAAAAAAATAAAAAAAACCCCTAAGCCCAGAATCAGGGTGCAATGGTATAGTACCACCCCTGTTCAGTGTTATATACAAAGTAATTTAATAAAAATGTTCCACCACAAGGACATTGTAATCGGAAATTCAGTTGAGGGAGGGGAAAAGTGCAATTGGCCTTAATATACAAGTTGCCAGTTTGGCTGCTGTTAGTCTTCATTTTATAGTCTTCATTTTAAGCATGATAAGTGGAGGATTAGCAAAATCTGGACAGGAAAGTTGGGAATTAAAAGTCAATTTGAGGGAAGGAAGGAAGAAGGGCATGGTACTGGAAAAGAAGTCTGTTTTTAAGCCCCTGTAACTAAGTGACACAAATTTTGTTTTGGACACAACATATTTCTTTACTTGAACTGCATTCTGTTTCTTCATTTGCTCTTTTGATGCTCAATTTGCTGTCATCGGATCCTTTTTGGATTTTTCCCTAAACATACAAATTAGTCAGTTTGTATTAGACTCTGGTAAGTGTGTCATGGAAATGACAGGCTGTGTAATGTTGTGATGTGAAGTAATCAACTAACGCCAGGCCCCTTGGCTAGTACATTTATACCTTTTACAAGAATTCAGAAACAGGTCTCGCTAGGACTGACAATCTCTTTCCTTTGCAAGAAAGTATATAGTTCAGTAGAAAAACCACCATCATTTCCTGGTGTAATACAAAACTTTCTTTTAACAAGATGGAAACCCCATAATCTTTTATTATCAATTGGATGAAGAGAGAATGTGTTAAATCAGTGATGGCGAATCTTTTCAGCACTGAGTGCCAAAAAGGGAGCGTAAGCATGTCTGGGCCGCAACCCGGAAGAGGAGCTGCCCAGGGCACATGAACGTGCCCGAAAATGAACTTCTGGTTTCAGCTACTGAACTTCCAGTTTCAGCCAACTACTCTTTCTGGGTTTCTGGCACGCATGCGCACCTGACAATCACCTGGCTGGCGTGCATGCTCATGCAGGGAAACAGAAGACCAGCTCCTCTAGTTTCTGGCACTGCTGCATGGAAAAAGGCCAGCTGATAGTTGCGTGCGCATGCATGCAAGAAATCCAGAAGAGGAACGGGCGACGTTGCGTGTGCCAGGCAACATGGCTCTGTGTGCCAATCTGGTGCTCTGTGTAAATCAGTAACAGTAACAGAGTTGGAAGGGACCTTGGAGGTCATCTAGTCCAACTCCCTGCTCACACAGGAGACCTATACTAGGGATTCGAATTGCCGAACTACCGATTGACAAGCTCAGCATCTTAGTCACTGAGCCACCTAGCCACCCAGATTTCTGCTGGATGAAAATTTTTGGGAGTTTTATTTCTGTTATACTTGGATAACACAAGATTGGGTAAAGCTAATATGGGAATCTTGGAATCCTGAATATGAAGCAGTAATTGGATCCATCGATTCCATCTTCCAAGTGCAGAAACCTAATTTAATTCATTGACAAAATGAATTGACAAAGAGTGAATGTGACGTTTTTCAACTCTGGCAATTTTAAATCCTGTGTACTTCAACTCCCAGAATTCTACAGCCAGCATGTCTTAACACATCCAGTGAGGGAGAGTACTGCCATGTCTAGGTGACTGATTCCTTTGTTAATTATGCTTGCTGGATTTCAACTGCTCTGCCTTTGTCATTCATCTATGGATAGAGGTAATTTCTCCAGGCCAACAGTGCACTTCGCAGTACCTATCACCCCTGCTTCTTTAAGCTTTGGGGATGCTTGGGAGGCACATTATTATAACACATATTCATATTTTTATGATTTTTTTAATTAAAAGATTTTACTGAGATTTTAAAAAATGAGAGAAACTTAGAAGAAAAAAGATTATTAAAAGGTAAAAGAAAAATGAAGAATAAAAAGAAAGAAAAAGGAAGTTGTCTAAAGAGCCAACTTCTAATTTTCTTTGCAGCAGTTAAAACATAGCAATTATCACCTCCTTCCTAGCATATTGCATATCATAGTTCTGCTGTTCCCATAAAATTATTTTTAATTAACCATGAAATCAGTTCATTTTTGTCAATTTTCAGCAAAACGACTATAAAGCAAAAGTCAGCAAAAAGTCTGTAAAGGGTTTCTAGTCTTTTATAAAAGTAGTTGTAGTTCGCTCCTTAATCAAACAAGTCAATGCAATAACGTATTCATTCCTTTCCTAGCATGTGTCTTAGCATGTATAAAGAAAGCACAGAATAACTTTTTACCTCCTTCGTACTCCCATCTTTTTTCTTCTTAAACAGAGGAGAACATCCAATCACGGACATGCTAGAAAAAGAGCTAAGGTAAGAGATTCCCTGTGTCATCTTTTTTATGTTGCATTATCATTATACTTCAGAAGATGGTGATGTCACACTAAACCTGTTTCCGTTCTGAGTCCCAGCTTTCCTAACAGGGTGCCAGATTCAATACTTCTCAGTCTGAGTTCATAACCGATTTCAAGGCTCAGAATGCCACAGCTCTTGCATTTTATTCCTAGATCTCATAAGGAATTTTCAGGTGTGCCCTTTGAATAGCTCACATGCACTTTATCTAGCCATCTCAAGGTGGAAGGCTAAGGCCCCTGTTCTCTCTGTGGCTACAGCACAACCGTAGAGCAGAGTGTTTTTGGAATAGCATGAGGAAAATTATCCACCTTCTGGAAGCCATGTGAACATGTTCAATTTGTCCTAACTCTGGCTTTTGAATCTCGTTTGTTTTAGCTATGTCTCAGTTGTTTTGTTGCATACAATAAGTCAGGGTGGTGTTTAATAATGCCCCATTATTAAATTTTTCCCATCTAATTTTTTTTCTATACGTAGGGGAATGCCACACTGTGAGGAAAGCCAAGCTCACTGTCATTTTGCCTGGCATGCTTGTTAACCGCACGCTGGGTTTTATTTTCCTTTTTTGGTTGCGAGGGAGAATTCATTCATACTTTTCCATCACTCTAGGCTGAATTGGTGCAACTCAGAGTTCCTATCTTGTTTGGCTTTGTTGATTCCACTCTGAATCTTGGGGCTGCTTACAAATATAAAATAAATAAGTCTACTTTTTTTTCTTTTTAATTATTCGACAGTAAATCCTTGGTCTTGGTCTTTTAGGCATTTGTCATGAATGCTTTTAATATTTTTACATTAGTACAGCCTCCAACTAGTAGTCCTTAGAGTTAAATTAATTTATTTCTATTTATTTATATGAAAATGTGTACAATACATTCTCAAGAATCCATATTTTATCACGTGGGCTTGTTCTGTGTAAAATTTTGTAGACATCACCATTCCCTCCTCACAATAAATTCTTCAACCAGTTTGAGACGAAGCTTTATTTTTAGCATAGTTTTAAATGAACTTGGCAAGCCATCAGAGTAGCTATGCTTGTTGAAAATACATGTAAGCAGTGGTGGGATTCAGCTGGTTCGCACCGGTTCAGGCGAACCGGTTGTTAAATTACCCTACCCCCACCCTGCTATCGAAGTGGATCCTGGGCACGGGGCTGTGCTGCAATGGAGAAATGGGCAACGGAGTGGCCAGCATGAGGGAAAAAGGAGGCTGCTTTCCCTCTTTCTTCTCCCTGCTCCTCCTCCTTCCGCCGGCTACTCCGTTGCCCGTTTCTCCATTGCAACGCAGAGTAGCACCCAGGATCCACTTTGATAGCGGGTGTGTGTGTTTAATTTAACAATCGGTTCGCCCAGGGTCAGGTTGGCCATCGCGGGAGGCTTGTCCCATATGTGCAGTGGAGCTGGAGGATGTGGATGGGCTACGCCTCCCACGACAGCCAACCTGATCCTGAATCGGTTGTTAAATTATTTGAATCCCACCACTGCATGTAAGGTGCCAGTGTGGAATGGTAAGTTTGGAATTAAGGCAGGAAGAATCTACTTATTTGTTACTTACTTTTGCTACATATTGGGGGGGGGGAATAAATATAAATTATATAATGAATTTGCAGCTGAGCAGCCCAAATCACATATTTGTTTGTTGTTTAGGCTCATGTAGAAACTGAGATCCGATGGAGTGGCAAATTGTCATATATAATGGGATCCCAACTGCCAAGAGAGGAAATTTGTCCCAGTTATGCAGTTACTAATGTTGATGGAGTTGACACCCTTTGTATTGTTCCATGGCAAAAATATATATATATATAATGAAAGCAATGCTACCTTAATTACTAGTAGGTGACTGGCAGGTCCATGACACATCAAAAGGAGGCTGTAGTCATCTGCATCTTAACTTCAGAAGCATTTGTGTGTTTGTTTGTTACAGTCAAATTCGAAACTGAAATTAGTAAGGAGCCTGGCTGTATGTGAAGAATCTTCTAGTCCCTTTGTGGATGGGCCTTTGGAAACTCAAGTAAGCCAAATAGCAAGTAAATAAATACCCCTTTCAGCTGGTGGGAGGGGTGTGCGTAGAGAATCCCTTTCAGTATTAATTATTTTTGGCCTAGATTAAGGTAAGACATCTTGAGAAAAACTTGTCTGAACCAATAGCATCTTGTGACAATGTGATAGCCAAGTTAAAATGTATTAAAAGTGATATTGATATACCATTGGCATATCAGTAATCTCCAATGGTCTGATTACAGACTGCCATATGTTTGAGTTCATGTTCTGGACCCTTTATTAAGAAAGCCTGTATTACATAGCACGATCAGAACAGACGATTGTATCACAAAGAGTGGCTGAAGGAGAACTTTCAGGATATAATAAGAACTTTTAATTATCTAGTGATTCCAAATAATATCTACATATTGAATCTTTCCTTCCTGTAGAACAGCAATCTATGCAGAAAACGATACACACCATGATCCATATAGTCAGCCACTATAATTCAGGTAGGGTGCTGTAGGTATAGGATGCTATAATAAGAAGACAAAATCAAGAATTGTGGCACATGCTAGAGGGGATTTATCAACCCAGCATTGTAGATTATTCAAGCAAGTGAGCTATGCTTAGAAAATATCAGTGCAAAATCCACTGGGTTATTAACCTATCTGATCTGGAAAAGCCTTCCATTGTCACACTAATTGATCATTTATTCGTTGGCTCCCTAAGCAGAATTTAGTGTTCTCTTAGTGTGAAATCAAGGGACGCGGTGGCTCAGGGGCTAGGACGTTGAGCTTGTCGATCGAAAGGTCGGCAGCTTGGCGGTTCGAATCCCTAGTCTTGCCATGTAACAGGGTGAGCTCCCGTTGCTTGTCCCAGCTTCTGCCAACCTAGCAGTTTTGAAAGCACGTAAAAATGCAAGTAGAAAAATAGGGACCACCTTTGTGGGAAGGTAACAGCGTTCCGTGCACCTTTGGTGTTGAGTCATGCCAGCCACATGACCACGGAGACGTCTTCAGACAGCGCTGGCTCTTCGGCTTTGAAACGGAGATGAGCACCGCCCCCTAGAGTCAGCAACGACTAGCATGTATGTGCAAGGGGAGCCTTTACTTTTACCTTTATAGTGTGAAATATCACATTTTCTCCCCTCCTGCAAGGAAAAACAGGGACAAAACAACCTGCCTAATTTAACCTTCTGTCCAAATCAAATCAGTATTTTTAGCATATTTACTGTTTGCCTCATAAGTAGGGAACATTGATAGCATAAAAAATTATTGATTCCACATATATATTATATATATTCAAAGTTCACACACAGATGAGAATTTAGCCACATGGAGAAGGGTAGGCCAGAATCTTCAGTGATTGATGGCCAACCTGACCCAAAGTAAAATTCCTTCCTAGATCCAAAAAGTTGATCATACGATGCTTCCAGCTTCTGTTGATTGCAAAGCATCAGCAAATACAGCTTTTGTCCTGTCATTAGGATATCATACATTTGCACATCAGTTGCCCATCTGACAAGGAAGATGACAAATCTGCAAAAGATGGTCCCGAAAAAGAAGAAAAAGAGAAAAACAAAGAGAAGGCCCCCAAGAAAATGTTGTCTAGAGGTAAGACAATCTTAGGTTACAGTCATACCTGTTCTTTGCAAAATTCCAGGCACCTGGATGATGCCAATAAGTTAATAAAGAGACATTTCCTAAAAAAATTAAAAGTGAATTAGTAACATGTTTTAATAATCCTTGAAGCTTGTGTAATATATTTGATGGCATTCAACTTGTTGATTATTTGTTAGTTGCATATCTTATCTTTCCTCAAAGAACACATAGCCATAATTTCCCCCCTAAACTACACTCCTGTGACGTTAGATTAGTTGGAGTGATGGAACCTGGCCCAAGTCATCCAGTCATTTTCTGTGTCTGAGCCTCCCCAACTGGTTTAGCTCTGTGTTGAAACAGAGTGAAGGAAAAATTTGCAACCTTATATAGTTTGAAACTTTAAGACTAATGCTATTATGTTTTTCAAAATCTTACTGTGGAAGTGCATAAAAAGACTCAGATTTTGCCTGAAAGTGCACACTTTGATGATATTCCCCACTGCTAGTGAGAGAACACTTGGATTTCTTCCCACAAAAAAAAAACTTCCCCTGATGGTAAGATTCAGCAAAGAGGCAGAAGACCAGATTGGAATGAAGATGTCCATGATGAAGTTTATGGTCTCAGTGTAACAAATTATATACTGTCTTTCCCTGAAAATAAGACCCTGTCTTATATTTTTTTGAACCTCGAAATAAGCACTTGGCCTTATTTTCGGGGAGTTCTTATTACTTTGGGGCATGTGGAGCAAGATGGGGCTCCTCTTGCCATCTTACCTGATTTCCAGTTCTTTATTTAAATATTTTCAGGGAGGGCTTATTTTCAGGGGGAGGCTTATTTTAGCGCATGTGCTCAAAAAGCCCAATTGGGCTTATTATCAGGGGAAGTTTTATTTTTGAGGAAACAGGGTATGTGTGCACACATGCACACATACATACACATATACATATACATGTACACATATATGGGTATATGTAGACATATGTATATATACACACATATATGTACACAAGTACATATACAGATGCCATTTAGCGGTAAGTGTTTAAGAAACCTCTTCTTTTGTTTTTTTTGCCATTTCTATAGTGACTTGAGAAAGTTTCTAACACAAGGGATAGAGCTATACTGAGTTCCCGGTTCAATCCCTCCATCCCTCTTTTCTCCTAGGGATGAAAAATGAAAAAAAATTTCTGTCACAATTTTGTCCCAAATTTCCTCCATATACAGATAGTCCTTGACTTACAACCACTCCTTTAATGCCCGTTCAAAATTATAACGGCACTGAAAAAAGTGACTTATGACCACTTTTCACACTTATAACCATTGCAGCTTCCTCACAGGCACGTGATCAAACTTCAGGTGCTTGGCAGCCAGCATGTACTGTATTATTACGATGGTTGTAACATCCTAAGATCCTGGAATTGTCATTTGCAATCTTCCTAGGGAGCTTCTGGCAAGCAGAGTCAATGGGGAAGGCAGATTCGTTTAACAACTGCAAAGTTCACTTAACTGTAGTGCTTTGCTTAACAACCATGGCAAAAAGGTAAAATGGGGCATGACCCACTTAACAACTGCCTTGCTTAGCAATCAAAATTTTGGGCTCAATTGGGATCGTAAGTCGAGGACTACCTGTACCTTAAACTTCACTTGAGTTTCTTTCTTACTGCTGTACTGTTACAATGGCATCTTAGTACCTGTGCATTACCTTTCTAGTTATTTAATTAATTATGTGTGTTTTTGAAATATGAAACAGCATGAAAAAAGATCTGTCCACTTGAAATAAGTCCTTCCTTCCTTCCTTCCTTCCTTCCTTCCTTCCTTCCTTCCTTCCTTCCTTCCTTCCTTCCTTCCTTCCTTCCTTCCTTCCTTCCTTTCCATTGTCACACTGCTCACAGACTTCACTATCTCAGAGATGTGTGAAGGTATTTTAATTAAGAGTCTTGGTGGCTCAGTGGTTAGAATGCAGCATTGCAGGTGAACTCTGCATTTCACTCCCAGCAGTTCGATCCTGACCGGCTCAAGGTTGACTTGGCCTTCCATCCTTCCGATGGGGACCCAGATTGTTGGGGGCAATATGCTGACTCTGTAAACCTCTTAGAGAAGACTGTAAAGCGGCATATAAGTCTAAATGGTATTGCTATTCTTACAAATTTAGGTAGCAGTACATTTCACTTTGCCCCCTCCCCTCCCAAAATCAAATTTAAAATAACTAATAATCCTGGGGATCAGAAGAGAAAAATCTGCCATTGTATATTGTAATGTGGCACAGGAAATAACCTGCAAAGTTGGAAAAGCTATCTTCAGATTGCATGAAACAATTATATTATATATCACCCAGTATTGGGTGTTCCTGTGTTCACATTGTCTTCAGCACATAGACGGCCTAAGACTGGGTTATATCTGGGGCAATCACGTGAAGGCATGTGTATGAGAGTTTGCTTTCCTGGAGAATGCTGTGTTCCAGCAAGACATAGCATAGCAAGCATACACATTTCCACTGAGCCCACTAAATAATTGCTTCCAATATTTAAACTCTGCAGGGCGCCACTGCACATGGCATTTCCCCTAGATGAGCTATCTGTTTCCTCCTGTATGATCACAAATGTTGTGTATCTCTACTGGAGGAAAAAAATGCTATTTGTTGCTGGTTGGTTAAATAGACCTATAAAGCTCAGAGCCTACTTAATCAGCCAATTCACCTAGGCTGGCAGCTCTAAACTCTGCAATTTGGGATAAAAAGAACAAGAAAAGGAGCCAAAAACTACTGACAGCATCTGAGTTTGCTTTCTCCTCCTCTGAGATCAAAAGACTTTGTAAATAATGCAGAACCTAACATATTTATTACAAAACCCTGGTAATGTATGATTTGTCCCACACAACTTGATGGATTAGTGTAATCTTCGTTAATATGAGGCTTGAAGATCAAGCACTGAGGTTTGATAAATTTGAACTCTAGGAAATATAAGAGCAGTCTATTTCTGATGTCATTTTATAGTAATGATCCCCCTCACCATCTTAAGAAATACTCAAATTCATTGATTACATTGATAGAGGCTGATATGTTATAACAAGAATTCAGAGATGTATCACAACATGCTTTGATCAAATAGATCCGTTCTTGTTTTCCTGTAGTCTGGGTTTATATATTCAACTTTTTAGAAGCTAGACAAGGTGGAAGCCCTTTCCATTGCTGTGGAATAGGTAGTAAAGAAAGTACTCCCATTGAAATAGTTAAAATTAATTTCATCCTCCAATTTACCCTAAAGGTTTAAAGTTGAATTTAAAGGGAGAAGTTTGGAGTGTGCATTGAAGTGCATGCAGTATCTATCAGAAAATGCCTCATAGTCTTTCCAGCTATGACTTTACTTGAGCTGGACTATTACTGCCATGGTTCACCCTTACTCTGAGCAGTATTTTGGCACAAAGGGAATTGTAGTGCAACATTTGAATATCCCAATGGATGGAAAAGACTATACTGAAATTGTGTCCATTCCATCACCTGCATTAAATTCATCCTCCCTCCCTCCCTTCTTTTTTTCCCTCCCCCACCCTTCTATAAGTAGGTCATTTCTTGAGTCTGTTTCTATTTTCTGTTATAGATTCCAGCCAAGAATATACAGACTCCACTGGAATAGATTTGCATGAATTTTTAGTAAATACACTGAAGAAAAATCCAAGGTAGGTTCCAGAAGTGGTCTTGTTGTGGATCCTGCAACTGCATGCAGAATTAAAAATGAGAGGCACATATATAATCAAGGGTAGTGTTAGCTGCCAAAAATCAAACATGTTTATGTTGGTATGTGTCTGCTAAGGGTAGGATGGAGCAACTAAGCAGCCTTCCATGCCCTCCTGAAATCATGGAATGATGTAAGTATCATGAACATGAATTACATATAATTTAGAGTGTCCTCTCAGTTTACTTAGTCTTGCTACTCCTAAGCACTTCTATGCTTACCTTGCCCTGGAAAGTCTTGAGCTTGACACGGCAACAGTAAGATCTGGACTTTGATTTGGCTTTGGCTAACGCCCAGGTTCTGGGTAACAGTGCTCCAAAGAATCATAATAATAGTTCATAGACCACTGCTGATTGGTCTACAACTTCATTAGTATCTTTTTTACTATTACCAATTTACCACTAATGGAGGTCAGAATATTTGTGAGAACTTTCTCCATCGTCTGCCTAGTCATGTAATCCAATATAACAGGACAGCATTTGGCATTTGGCAATCTAGTGGCACAAACTTCTGTTAAAATAGATGCATTTCTATCCTCCTATGCTACATTTGTATATTATATACTATGCTACATAGTATAGTATATAGCAGGGTGTCAAACCAAGGCCTTCAGGCTGATTCCGGCCCTTGGGGTGCTTAGATTTGGTCTGCGGGCCATCTTGGAAATAGTGAAGGACTGGCCTGCGGTGCCTTTGCCGACCCTCCCGGGCTCCATTTTTGCTGGCAGAGGGCTGCAGGATGTCAATCTGACTACACCTACCCTGGCCAGGGCCACCCCAGCCACACCCACTCAGCCCCCTGAGATCAAACACAACCCTCAGGGGCCCTCAATGAAATTGAGTTTGACACCCCCTGTATATAGTATAGTGTATATTCTATAGCCTTGATGGCGAACCTATGGCGCGCGTTCCACAGGTGGCATGCCTACCCATATCAGTGGGCACGCGAGCTCAGCTCCAACACGCATACGCATGCCGCCCAGCTGATTTTCGGGCCTTCTGGGTCCACCAGAAGTAGGGAAACAGGCTGTTTCCTGCCTCCAGAGGGCCTGGGTGGTGGTGGTGGGGAAGGCCCGTTTTTCTCTCTCACCTGGCTCCAGAGCCTCTCTAGGAGTTTTGGGAGGGCAAAAACTGCCTTTCCCACCCACTTCCAGGCCCTCTGGAGGCCAGAAAGAACCCATTTACCAACTTCCGGTTGGACAGGAAGTGACTCTTTTGCTGTCCCCAGCCTCCAGAGCCTCTCTAGGAGTCCCTAGAGGCTGGGGACAGCAAAAAAGTCACTTCCTGTCCAACCGGAAGTTGATAAACTGGCCGTTTCTGGCCATTGGAGGGCCTGTGGGTGGGAAAGGCAGTTTTCACCCTCTGAAGACTCATAGAGAGGCTCTGGAGCCAGGTGAGAGAGAAAAACGGGCCTACTAGACCATCGTGTGCCAGAAGCGGAGGGAGGGAGAGTCGCATGCGCGGGAGTGGGGCACATAGAATTATTGGTGTGGGCACATGCGTGACCACCACCCTGCCCCCCCCACTCCTGGCACGCGATGGCAAAAAGGTTAGCCATCACTGTACTATAGTATATATACTATAGATGCAAGAACAGAAAGGGGGAAATGGGTGTGAGTTACACAGTTACAAAGAATAGTGATAATTCTAAAAATCTTCCTTTAAATAGTTCCTCTACTCTGCTTCTGTTTCGTTAATAAACAGTATCAAAACTGAATTATCAAAACAAGTTAGCTATATTTTGATAATAATGTCTCTCTTTAATAATAGAAATTGTATGAGAGCCTATGGGTTGTAATGCTTCTTGTCTCTATGCAGAAATGAATTTTGCCTGAACTAAAAAAAAATAACACTGCTTTTAACTTGCTACATCTGTTTTGCATATGTCAGTACAGAACAGGTAACAGTGCCTTTGTTGTTGAATCACCTTGAGCTTTTAGCTTAATATTAGAAAAAGAGGACATAAATCTACACATTTTGCCAAGAGACTTTTCTTTCTCTGCACTGAATGTTTCGCTTTATTTCTCCCTTGATTTTCTTTTAACAGGGATAGGATGATGCTGCTAAAATTAGAACAGGAGATCCTGGAATTTATTAATGATAACAAGTAAGTAAGGCGGGTTGATTTATGAGTAAGGGTAACTGGAGACCACAAGCTTTCTTGTCTTGAGATGGAAATATTCCATTTGTAGAAAGTGCAAGTGCTCTGTTTCCTTCTCCTCTTTTCCCCAACAGGTTAAGCGTTAGTACATTTGCATGTAGGATCCATTTCAGGTTTTTGTTTGTTTGTTTGTTTGTTCAGGACTGGTTATAGAGCAGCTATGGAGTCTCCATTTCCTCCAATTTTTTGTTTGTTTGTATGCTGCCTTTAGTTATTTTTACAAATAACCCTTTACACTCTGCGTCTGGATTCGGAATAATGTCTCTGAATGTTGTAGACCTTATTCTCAGCTACTGTATACCATTCTCTGGTTCCTAATTGAACCAGCAGCAAAAACAAAAAAACAAAACAAAAAAAAAACACCAACCCAAGCAAAACCCCACAAAGCTATTTTGGTACATGTTATTTCATGTTCTCTTTCTCCAAGCAGTTTAGGATAGCTGTCAAGATTCTGCTCTCCCATTTCGGTTTTATCTTTGGAATTTTTCTCGATCATTCAGAAGGCATTAGAGTTAAACGGGAATTTCAGCTTGGGCCCTTCCCGTCATAATTGAATGCACAAGCTGAGGTTGCTGCTGCGCAAAAATTCAGGGCCTCCCTTGGGCTGTCCACCAAGTCAAGAGGGCAGTACAACCATGCAGTCAAAAGCCATCTCCTTTTTATGGGCAGCATTTTTTTCACACAGCCATCAGTATTGCTACATCTGTGAACATCTCTGCATAAATTGCAGCTCGTAGAGTTTTCTCTGAATTCAGCATAATAAAAAGTTGATATAAAAACAAAGTCGGCTTATCATTATCTTCTCCCGTGCTAGAAACATCTTATATTGACTGTGCAGCTATTCATTTATTTGTCAAGGAACTTTCCAACCCTTTACAATAAAGCTATCTTAGAGTCTATAATAAACATGTCTCTAAGCCTCTGTGGCCTATAATCAGAGTGTGTGTGTGCGCGCATGTGCCTGCCTATATATCATATATGTAATGTAATCATGTAATGCCCAGCCAACTTTTTAGGATTAGCTGAAAATTACTAATTCAGGTGGCTAAAAGTATTGTAATATGAACAGGTCTGACTGGAGAGTTATAGATTTTCAGCTTTGATTATTAGGGGTTACTGTTACTACGTCCTTGTAATTGGCCCAATCTAATTCCAGAATTATTCTGATCGTAAAATGAAATAACTCATACACTCAACTATCCTACTCTGACAGCTGTTTGTTTGTGGCAGAAAATACCAAGATTCAACCAAGAGCTATGGTACGGTTCATGTTCTAGAAGGTTTATGTCCCTCGGTATTTATAGGTCAGCTGATGCCAAATGACATTGGGCAGCTTACTACTTAGGTATATGTGCCTATAATATTAACATCGTTATAAAAAGCTAAAGGTTCCCCTCGCACATATGTGCTAGTTGTTCCCGACGCTAGGGGACGGTGCTCATCTCCGTTTCAAAGCCAAAGAGCCAGCGCTTTCCAAAGATGTCTCCATGACCATGTGGCCAGCATGACTAAATGGCAAACGTGCACGGAACACTGTTACCTTACCACAAAGGTGGTCCCTATTTTTCTACTTGCGTTTTTTTATGTGTTTTCAAATTGCTAGGTTGGCAGAAGCTGGGACAAATAATGGGAGCTCACCCTGTTACGCAGCACTAGGGATTTGAACTGCTGAACTGCCGACCTTTCGATCGACAAGCTCATCTCTTAGCCACTGAGCCACCGCATCACTTATAACATTATATAGCATTTATATAAATATATATTAAGTGGGTTTTTTTCCTATCAAAGCAACCTGGTTACCCAATATGGGAGGGAGCGTTCTGCTTCTCTTTCGCCTTTCAGCCCCAATCCAGGAGCCCTCCTGGATATAACAACATATAACATTGTTATATATCGATATTTAAGTCATTATTCCTAGAGCCAGTACACATGACTTGAAATGGATTGGTTGTGCAAGCCATTCATTGCATAAAACGCTTCAGTCCCCATCTTAGAAGAGTCCACATTACTCCCAAGTGTACTGAATGAACCACTAGTAGAGAATATTTTTCTGGATTGTCAATGATTTTTAATAACATTTCAATACTGTATCAGTAAGGCAATTACCGAGTTGCTAGTGATGATTTTAATTGCCTGCATTGGTATTAAATGAATGGATGCTTTCTACAGTCATTTAACTTGACCTTTTAGCTTGTTAAATTTGCTGAATCAGGGTGTGTCTCTGATAACTCATCCCACCAACTGTCATGGAGCCAGTGACCAAGGTTGCCCACATGTTCGGTTTTCAGGAAGATCTAGTTGAGCATTACTCATATGGAAATAAATATTTATTTGTTCTGCCCCCATTTGGCACCCTGCAGATGTGTTATAATTACAATTCAAGAATGATCAAAAGAAGAAAATACTGGGCTTTGCAGTCCCAACAGAGAGAGCCAGGTTATGGAAGACTGTAAATTTAGGAGGGTAGGCATCAATCGATGGGATGCTACAGGTCGTCCTTGAATTACAACTGGCTACTTAATGACTGATTGAAGTTACGATGGACTTTTAAAAAAATTACAGCCTATTCTTGAAGTTATGACTGCCTTCCTCCCCCACAATCACCTGATTGCATTTCAAGCATTTGACAACATTTGCATTGATAACTGGTTCCAATGACCCCACAGTCACACAACTACAAAATGCAACTTCTTTTTTTTTTTTACTTTTACTAATTTCTGACATTTTTTGCTGGCTTCTGGCAAAAAAAAAAATTCCACCATTCGGAAGAGTGGATTTGCTTAACAACCACATGATTCATTTAAAAACCACAGTGACTCGCTTTGTGTCTGTTGTAAAAATGATCATAAAATCAAGCCTGTCACAAGGCCTCGACTTACATCTGAAATTCCAGGCTCCACTTTGGTCAAGAGTTAAGGATTGCCTTGGTTCTAATATATATGAGTTTACTGTTTTGTTTTTGAGTAAAAAATGGAGACAATTAATGCTACCTTCCCAGTTTAAGTATACCAAGAAAATAATAAAATAGTATTTTAAATAGTAAAAGTTAATTACAGATAGTCCTCGACTTACAACAGTTTGCATAGTGACCATTCAAAGTTACAATGGCACTGAAAAAAGTGACATGACCATTTTTCGCACTTATGACCATTGCAACATCCCCATGATCATGTGATTTACATTTGGATGCTTGGCAACCGAGTCATGTGATCATCTTTTGGCAATCTTCTAACAAGCTAAGACAATGGGAAAATCAGATTCACTTAACAACTATGGCGAGAAAAGTTGTAAAATGGGGCAAAACACACTTAACAAATTTCTCACTTAGCAACAAAAATTTTGGGCTCAATTGTGGTCGTAAGTTGAGGACTATCTGTACTGATTCTTGTTCTTTGTCACAGTGAACTTCCACACTTCTGGGTTTTTCTGGTTGCTGGGTTTTCAGCTGCCATAGAAAATGAAGCTCTGTTGACAAATACATGTTTAGTTTTGATTTAGATTTTTCAAGAGATACTGAAAAGGTCAAAAACGAATGTCCATGGGTTATTCTTTTCCCTAAATGCCCTTTTCCTTTATACCACATCAGAATGCGCTCTCAAGATGCACTTTCTATATTTTAGAACGTATTTATGTCCATTGAAAACGTCCTGTAGAAATTGTTACTGCTCACAGTCAGCATCTCTCTTCTCCAGCTAACATTTTGTTTCATTTCATAGGCCTAAGGCGTTTCATATAAATACAGGGCAATTGGGAGTTTGCATTTTTCGTTCTGAACATAGTTTGCCAGCTTTTTAAAGTCAGGGTTGCTTCACTGCACCTTTGCTTCAGTATAAGTAATTCTGAGATGACATTTTTAATTGGAGCAACTTAATGTTTCATAGCTTTTTTTTTAATTGTCTTACTCTTTGCCCTTGCTGTGGTCAGCAATCAGTTCAAGAAGTTTCCTCAGATGACCTCATACCACAGAATGCTTCTACATCGGGTGGCTGCCTATTTTGGCATGGACCACAACGTAGACCAAACGGGGAAAGCTGTCATTATCAACAAGACCGGCAACACAAGAATGTAAGGCAAGAATGCATTTCAGCTAGGAAGGGGGTAACTGGGAAATAAATTACATTCTTAGTCTTTTAACATTTCTATTGCTTTTCAGAATAGCCAGAGCTCTTTCTAGCTAGCTAAGTCCAGAATTGTGAAGTTATAAGATATATATCATCAGGGCCATCATATTTTATTGCTTCTTGTGCAGGCTGCTTGCAGCAACCTTGAGATTATTTATGTCTTTCCTTCCCATGGCTTTGCCTAATTGATTAATGACAGGAATGGAATATGTCAATCAAAGCTCTTAATGACAGCCTCTTAGTGACTGCCCTTATCTGTGGTGGCACAGTAGTTAGCTTTCCATCCTTCCGAGGTCGATAAAATGAGGACCCAGATTGTTGGGGGCAATATACTGACTCTGTAAACCGCTTAGAGTAAAAGCACTATGAAGCAGTATATAAGTCTTAAGTGCTATTGCTATCCTAAAATTTTGATAGGCAGCATGGCGCCCTCTCCAGTTGATTGGAAACTTGTATCAGACACAGCCCACATGTCCAACAAGACATGTCACTCCTTTCCTGGTCACAAAGCTTTCCCTAGTCTTCTAATTTTTTTTTCCATTGAAGGAAGAAAAGCACCTAAAATGCTATGGCTTTCTTCCTTCTTCTTAAGCAGGAAACAGGAGATGATTTTTCCTCTCTGTTTTCTACAGCGTGTGCTGGAGTTTTCTAGAGTGGTCCTAATTAACGTTAGGTACCATTTTAACATGGCCATGTGAAGTGCCTGCTGGCATGAGGGTGTTTTTTTTTTTAAATCTCAGCATTTACAGGCCACAGTTTGGAATTCCTTCAAAAAGATACCGTTTTTACTGTCTTGTCAGCCTTAAAGTTTTAAGTATCCTGAGGGGGAGGGGGAGGGGGAGGAAGAGGAGTACCAAAGCCAAATACAAGAATAGTGGAAGGTGAATAGGTTTTTCTCTAGACACAGGCTCAGGTGATTTATTTATTTTTTGGATCAATTTTTATTGATTTTTTTTTTACCCTCACACATACCCACATATTTTATGAACAGAGTATTGGCCATATCATATTTTATACAACTTAACATATCCAAGTACATTTTACTTAGTTACAATTTCTGCAAAAATGTTCTTTTTCCATATTTTTAATCATATCTTGATATTTCTGTGCTTATTTATGTAAGCCTCATCTTCTTTCGCCCTCAAGTTCTAATTTCTCCATTTTTACTGATATATATTCTCTTTTATTATTTTTTAAATAATTCAGTTTTTATCCTGATATATTCAAACAGATCTGGCTCAGGTGATTTTTGAATGATTCCAAAGCCTGTACAGGTTTTCAAATTGAAATTCCTCATTTAAAGCAATAAAGAAGATTCTATGTTGCTTTGCTGGGTAGGTTGCTTTGCAAAACCACTCCCAAAGCAACAAAAATGCATCTGCTGTGAAATTTTAGGTTACAGGATCTAGTTCATGTGCACGCAGCTGGAAAGAAAAGAATAGTCTGTCCCACTAGCATTATTTTTACCAGAAAGCGCACATCTTTGCTAAACATGATTTAGGAAATTTTCTCTGGCTTCACTGAGAGAAATGTTTCTGAAACAACCCCGCCCCCCCGCCCCCAATCTTCTTATTGGGCAAAAGCTTGGTAAATCTGGATACAATGCTTCTGCAAGTATAAAGCTTTTCCTAGATAAATTTTGAGCTGATCTTTATAGTATATAGGTATATCAGTATTAAGGATAGACCAAAAGTGGTGTAAAGCAGGGGTCTCCAACCTTGGCAACTTTAAGACTTGTGGACTTCAACTCCCAGAATTCCTCAGCCAGCTTTGCTGGCTGAGGGATTCTGGGAGTTGAAGTCCACAAGTCTTAAAGTTGCCAAGGTTGGAGACCCCTGGTGTAAAGCAATGGCCCCCAATCTTTTGGGCAGCACGGCCCGGTTCTATGGACCAGAGGGGTTGTGGTTTTGTGTGCTGTCTACATCCCGTGGATGGGGCTTCGCTTGTTTGCACAGACTAGTTTCTGGCATGCTGCGGATCAATGCCAGTTCACTGACCGGGGGTTGGGGACCCCTGGTCTAAAGGGAAGCCTCTTGGGGAATGGAGAGGACAGTTTGGCAGAAATCTGGCATATGCCAGTTGTGAACCTAGTATCTCCTCATAGGTGCATTGATGTATAGGGCATGTGAATAAATCTTTTACTTCTTTTGCATCCTGACTGCTTCACCATCTCATCTGCTAAAAAATTGGTTTGGGTCTTCTCCGCAGCCCTGAGCAGAGGTTCTCTGAACACATAAAAGATGAGAAGAACAGTGATTTTCCACAGAGGTTTATCCTCAAGCGAGATGATACCAGCATTGATCGAGATGATAATCAGGTAAGAGAGGCCATATATAACTTCACCTGATTGTGTTCCATAATTATGAAGCACAGCGATCACTTTTATTGACTTTCATCATTTGAGCTTTTTTTTTTTAACTGACACTGCTTCTTTGCAATATTTATTTACTTGGTCAAGTTCCTACAAGGTATTTTATATCATTCAGTCAGGATCATATTTGTATGGAAAGCAGCCTTCTTTCTAATCTGGTGCAGCGATGGGACAACAACTTGTAATTCCTAGTAACATGATACAGATTTGGATATATTGACTGGGACTTTAAGAAATTCCAGGAAGGACGGTGAAGAAACGTTTGCTGATTTAGTTTTCAGACAGGAGAGCCCTAGTATCATATTTTTTTGAAAGGGTTTATGGGGAGTTCCAAGAACTGGAATGGATTGCAAAATTAGCAAATTCAAAGTATTAATTACAAAATCTAAAGTTTGTTTGTACCTATGTGCAATCCATTCTTTTTCCTCATTGTGTTAGAAATCGGAACCAGTCATTTTAGTTAAATGTGGAGAGACTCAGGACAAAAAGAAGAAAAGCGGCCCTTTATACCACATAGTCATTAATGGAAATTTGGGGCAATGGAGATGAATTATAGCTCATCAGTTTAAAGGAACTGGACAAATACTTGGCATGTTACTCTGTCAGTGACCACTCTTTACTACTTCTGAAATCACAAGCAATATCCCTTAAATATCATTTGCAAATAATCAGCTGAAGTAAACGATATCAAGGAAGTAACAGTGAAAAATCCATATAGTCTATGTCTGTGAGCTTCCAGAATGCATCTAATTGGCCACTGGTGACAAAGAATGCAGGAATAGATGAGCAGTGGACTTGATCCTGTGGGACTCTTTATATGGTCTTATATTTTCATTAAATTAAAGAACAGTAAAGTCTAGCTTCAACTGTTGAACCTGAGAGTTAAGACCATCTTTTTTCTGTGAGATTATTTTGATTCTGATGAACTAGAGAATGAAGAAGGGAACATGTTAAATTGGTATTCCTTCTAACAAAAAAGGATAGCTTGCAGTTTTAACAGGATGCTTAGATTTAGATAGTGTGTTATAATGTTGAAGGTGAGGTCAGGTTGTCCCTGCTAGACTGCCTGTTTTGTGGACTGCATGGGCTTGATTTATACATGCGAACTATGATGATTGAAAACAAAATAATTCTTAGTTTTTTGTCACAAATATTGTGATGAAGGGCTTTTTTAAAAAATTGCTCACCAAAACCTAGGAATATTTTCTAAGCAGACTAATTTACCCAGGAAAATCTAGACAGTGTGTTGTGGTCTTAAAGAATTCATAAAGTAATTGCTGATTGTATGCATAAGATTTTCTGCTGGGTTTGGCGCAGAGTAAGGCTGTAACTGAACAAAGTTCTATTTGTCATTAGATTAGGATCCCACTGCAAGATGGACGAAGGAGTAAATCCATAGAAGAACGAGAAGAGGAATATCAGAGGGTTAGGGAACGCATATTTGCACGGGAGGTAAGCATGGATAAATTTTGATGGGACCCAGAAGATACTCAATATTCTATGTATCCATAAGTTGATTTGTGTTTAATCAAACATTGAATCATTATATCTTTGCTGGGGCGCAAACAGGAATCACCAGAAATTGCAAATACAGTACAACTGTGAAGGTTCTTTACAACGAGATTTTAAGACACAGAAACAGAAGGTTGACCAAGTTAAGCTGCTGAATTTTATCTAATCCAACCTTGAGGCCTAAGATAGCAAACTCTTAGCAAACTTAACAAGACAAGAAAGCTGCTCTCTTGATACCAAAAAGCAAGCCATTAGCCATCAGAAGTTAGAACAGTGTACTCCCAATAATAGCCTGACCTTAATCCTATAGAAATATTGTGGAACGACCTGAAGTGAGCAGTTCCTGTGAGGAAGCCCACCCACAGTCCAAAGTTGAAGCTGTTTTGTAAGCTGATGTGCAGGAGTGACCAACAATTCCTAGAAAGGTTTTCTTGAGGTTATTGCTGCCTAGGTGGGGGAATAGCAGCTACTAAAAGCAAAGGTTCATATACTTTTGCCATACACAAAAATACAAATACTGTAAGTAGCTTTAGACCATTTTCCTCAATAAGTAAATGTACAAGTATAATTTTGCCTCATTTTTAAAAAAAAAAACATGTTCTCTTTATCTTGTTTTAAGACTTAGGTGGAGAACATCACCTCATCATAGGTCATATTTTTGCAGAAACATTGAAAATTTAAATAGGTTTATAAACACTGTTAGAGGACTGCCACCAAATTTCTTCATAGTTGTACAGTTAATCCTCAACGTACGACCACAATTGATCCCAACATTTCTATTGTTAAGCGAGACAGTTAAGTGGGTTTTGCCCCATTTTACAATCTTTCTTGTCACAGCTGCTAAGTGAATCTCTGCAGGTGCTAAGTTAGTAACTAGGTTAAGTGAATTTGGCTACCCCATTGATTTTCCTTGTCAAAAGTTCACAAAAAGTGATCATATGACTCTTGGACACTGCAAGCATCATAAATATGAATCACTTGCCAAGTGACCGATTTTTTGATCACGTGATGGTCATAAGTATGAGACAGTCATGAGTTACCTTTTTCAGTGTTGTTATAACTACGAACGGTCACTAAATGATCTATTGCAAATTGACAACTACGAAGGTTAATATAAATTACAAATCTGGAGCTTGCGTAAGGTCAAATGAGCATGATTTTTTTTATTACCATTATAGATTTTCTGCCTGATAGTTGTAGTCGTGAGAAAGTTTTAACGGGGCTTTTTGGAGCCCCTGGTTAGATACATCTTGATTTCAGCCTGCCGTAATCTTTTCTAATGTCTAATAAGATTTCTTTCCATTTCTTTTTCAAATTGTGCGGCTCCGCTTGATGATTAGTCGGGCCAAAATGGATTCCTGAATGAAAGCAGGTTAGTAAAGCTTGTGCATGCTTCCGTCTAATCTTCAGTCTTTCTTGAGGATCCTGAAACTCCATAACAATGCTTTTCTTTGATGTTAACCAACAGACTCGCCAAAGAAGGCTTTTCTTCTAGCTCTCACAAAAGGCGACAGATCTTTAGGTACCTCTGTGTGATTTCTTGCATACATTTGTCTTGCAGAGCAAAATTCGCACCCATGCATGGCTGCTTGTCGAGTCCTTCCAGTTGTCATCTCTTTTGCAACATCACTTTCTGTTTTTTTCTTCTCCCACAATGAGACAGAAAGGGTGATTAGAGACATTTCATCCTGAGTAGCTGGGGGTTCAGAGCATTTACTTAGGAAGTAAATTCTCTTGCTTCCCATGCAGCTGACTTCCAAGTAAGCTAGCTTCAGGTTGAAGCCCTAAAAAAGAATTAGGATGGGGAAATGGATGGACAAACCCAGAAACACTCCAGTTTTCGTGCAGCTGCTCCCACTATCTTCTGGGAATGCTTCTAGAATAGGGGTTTCAAACTTAAGAGCCATGAGCTGGATCTGGCCTGTGGGATACTTAGATCTGGGCCATGGGGCTGCCCTGGAAGCAGTGAAGGACTGGCCCGTGGTGCCCCTGCCAGCGAAAGCGGAGCTTGTGAGGGCCCTCGCTGGCAGAGAATTGCAGGAGACCGTCCCAGCCGAAAATGGAGATCAGGAGCCCATTTCACTCGGGCCACCACAGGTGCGCCAATATGAGTGACATCAAGGTGGCCATGCCCCCTGGCCATTCCCCCCCTCCCCCCCCGGGTCAAACACAACCCTGATGCAGCCCTTAATGAAATCGAGTTTGACAGTCCTATTCTAGAAGATGTAATTCTGTATCTTGTAATTCAGCTGGTTTTATGTGATGAAGTGGGTGTCCGTAAAAGCACAGGGTTAAATTTTAAGCCGTCTTTTGTTCTTTCAAAATAAATTTCATCTGGCTCAGCATAGGAAGCTGCTTTATACCAACCCAGATCATTGATTCATACACCTCAATACTACTGGCTGTGTCTCAGAGGAATTCATTCATTGATGGTTCAGACCGGAGTCTTTCTCAGCCCAATATGGAGAAGATGCCTAGGATTAAGCTTTGAACTATAGGCTCTATCCTATCTGTGATCTTTCTCTTCAAAGGGATGGAGTAGTCATTGTGTGCCAGCAGGGTAGTTGAGCTGAACAATTCTTTGAAAAGGACCTTTGCAATGAAGAGGGAGAAAGTTAAGTCCGCATCTCACTGTAGCTTAACTATGCTTTTAAAAGGACAACAGCAACAATAACAGTCAACATTGATGGGGTTTTTTTTCTTGAATCCAGGAATGCATTATAAAAGCAGGCATCAACTCCTTTCTTCAAATAAGGGAAGGGAAGGCTGGGGGGACGGATTCTTGAAGTCTATCTATACACTCACAGACCACTCCTGTGTCATAGCAAGGGAGGGATCCAGATCTCAGCATCTACATGCTGTCCAGGAACCCAAAGCTTTGTAGCAACTTACATTGGAGAAATGTAGAAAGTAAATAATCAAATTAGACCCGCAGCTATACATTTAGAAATGTTGAAACTAAACTAGCAAAATCTGCAGAGGCTTTAAAAGCTCAGCGATCAGGATTGCTGCAACTTCTTTAAGAAACCCAGGTGTCTTCTCGTGACACCTCAAGTCCTCAAGGATGGTTTCAGGGCTTTATATTTGTCAGGATGCCATTATGAGAAGGCCTTCTGTCTTGGGATCATCTGGTGCTCAGGACAGCAGAACCTTTGCAAGGTATCTTGGGTAAATATGTATGATTATAATTTTAGAGCCTTTGAAGTTTAGCGTCTGCTTACTAGCGAAAGCAAAGAGGCAAAGGTCAGTTGAGCTCTACTGATAGTGCTGGATGAAGGAGCACCATCCAAACTATGAAAGCAAAACCACTTAGAATACATACACATATACAAACATGTTACCTTTTCGGTAAAAAGTTCACTGTATGAGTACCATTCACCTGGCTGAATATGTCAATAACAACTTCTATTTTGCTAAGATTCAGTCTCAGGTTGCTCCCTTCAGCCACTTCATTAAAATAATTCAAGTGCAGGTTGAGGATAGCAGCAGCAGCAGCACAAAAAAACCCTAAGGATCAGCAACAACAAAAAAATATTCATAAAAAGATTACAAAAACGAAGCACTAAAAACAAAGCACTAATTTAATGCCAGAAAAATCTAAATTTCTTCTTAGTCAATATATACGTTGAAGGGGAAATCACATCAATATTTGACTTGGCTGCAGCTAAAAGCTGGAATTCTTTAAAAGAAAAAGTACATAAAAACCATCATGGCAGCACAACAGGCTACGAATCATCAAAGCCAAAATCGGACATATTTTAAATTACAGCAAGTGCCAACTACGTAAGATCAAAGATATACATGTAGATCATCTCATTAGCTGCTGCAATAAAATTGCCCAGAGTGTATTAACCAATGCCATGAAATTGCTAGAAAAATTATACTTTGAAATGTATGTAGAAAACTTGGCTTTACTGTTAAAAAAAGGCTACTGGGACCACACACATGAAAAAGAAAATGAGGAGGTCAGAATCTTGGGTTTTAAAATACAGAAGAAAAGATACCTGAAAAACACACCAGACAGTACTGCTATTGGGGGGAAAATCTGATGTTCATAGATGTTGAAATATTAGGACGTAAATGAATTGATGAAAATCAAACGGGAAAAATACTGAGATTTGTAATTGAAAGTTGAAGGACTTTGGGAGGAAAAAATCAATTATAATGTCTGTAGTATTTGGAGTTCTTTGTACCGTATCAAAGAGATTTACCAAATATTTCAAAGTTTTAAATCGGTTTGACTTGAAACTTCTGACGTTGGGGAAAAAAAGAAAAGACAAGACCTTGCTTGTAATTTCTTAAAAGCATAGTATCTCCAAGATTTCTAAGCTTGAATAGAACATAAACCTTTGGAAAACGTCAAGTCTAAAAACTGATATTCATTGGATGAATTTGCAATGTCCAAGATAACATTGGACCAAATCCTAATTACTTTTTCTGAAGTTTCTTATTAAGAATATAAAAGAAAAGAACCTTGCAAATCCTAAATTGTGATGCCAAAGTTTATGCAGTAATTTTCTACTTTCTTGAAGTAAATGTGTAAATAGGAGCAGGATCAAGGAATTCTTCATTCTTCTTTTGTGTTACTCTTTTTCCATGGTTACCTTTAGCATGTAACTCATCTATTGATGTTGCTTTTGCTATCTTGGGAAAACAAGCAGTTAAATTGTGTGGACTGCTTTGGTATACTTTAATAAGAGCAGTCTGCATGGCATGATATAGGTGCTTTTGCTTTGTGATTATAAAGTTTAATATTTGCTCAAGGCCCAAGTAGCAAATTGTGAGCATTAAAGACCAAACTGTACCTATCAGAGTTGAATTAGAGTTATTATTCTTGTGTTGCTGCTGCTCAGTTCTGTGGGATTCATAGAGGAATTTGTTCTTGGGCACTGGGTCTTGCATCTGAATCTGTCTTTGGTTCCATTAACTTTAATATCAGCCACAAAACTCAGTTGCCTTATGAGGTTGCCTCATGTGTGCTTTACAGAACATTCTTAGGATTGGTTATTAGATCTTTGGTATAATTTGTTGAAACCTAACCAGAACAAAACAACCTATAGATAAGAAATTCATCTGTAGTCATGGCAACTTCCTTTCAGTTGATAAGATGCAATTAAGAATTTCAAGTTGTTGAGGGACACTCAGCATGGAGGCCATTGATCTCCAAAGCTTGTATCTGTTCCAGGGGTGGGCTTCAAAAATTTTAGCAAGGGGTTCTCTGCCTGGTTGTTGGGTGGGAATGGCTATGGTGGATGTGGCCGTTGGCCTCCTGCACCATGGCAGGGAGGGACATTTTTGCCCTCCCCAGACTCCAGAGGCTTTCTTTGAGCCTCCGGGAGGGCGAAAACAGCCTCCCCAAGCTCCAGAGGCTCTCTGGAGTCTGGAAACAGTTCCCGAACTTCCAGTAGGCCTCTTTTTCACCCTCCCTGAGCCTCTGTGCATACCCTGCACTTGCCTGCATCCAAAATGGGTCACATGGGGACTCCTGAGAGGTGGGGTGGGCGGGACCAGCCAGGTGTGGGATTTGGGAGTTCTCCAAACTGCACAGAATCTTAGCTAGAGGTTCTCCCGAACCCCTGCGAACCTCCGGCAGCCCACCCCTGATCTGTTCCTATATAAAGAAGTGATATGAGCTAGAATTGGCTAGTAAGCAGTGATAATAGGTTGCTAATCAAGTGAGGTATATTCAAGTGAGGTCTCTTGATGTTGAAGGTTTTTCTGGACAAGCCATGAACACTACTGATCAACACTACTCTTCAACTTTCCTTCCCATGCTGTTTACATTAAATAACCCCCTGGCTTATTGTAAAGTAGGCCTGAAGTTTGTCTACATATCTCAAAATATAGCCAGTTTCAGTAACCTGACATTCAGGTTACAAGAGTATGTTGTTTAATCTCTTCCATAGATACAGTTCTCCTGTTCTGTTCTGATGATAATGGAGACATTAAAATACTTAACTGACACAACATTTTTTGGTAAGCCACTGACAGTGACTATGGCTATCTCCCTCCCACTCCAGCCCCCAACTTTTTTCACTGTGATAGTCTTTAGGTTCTATGTTTACTTCCCTGGTTTGAAAACTCCCCAATACTCTGCAGTACAGGCTTAGAAATCTGTACATTCTGTATTCCACAGAGATTAGCAGAATAGTCACTTTTGCCAATATCTGTAATGATAGATTGACTTTTCAGTTTGCCACAATAAGTTTAGGGTCCATTTTATCACCCAATCCTTTCAGATGGTTGAAATAGTTTTTTTCAAAGTCTGACGTACTCATTTTAATATTGACAAACCAAAACCACCTGTTCCAATATGTCCAGCCTTGACATGTGATGGGGGAATTGAGAAAGCAAAATACCAAAACTCTGAATTGCTGACTGTTTTCAACTTGGCAAGTATGGGGTTTGTTTGTTTTTTGGGGTGTGTGTGTGAAAGGGGAGGGTTTCTTTTGGACTGAAAGGCAGCCTCCTGTTATCTCTGCATCTGGCTGAAGTCCCTTGTCCAAGTTTGAAGCTTAAACACCTTGCAATAGTTAGGTGTCTGGGCTATCATTTAATATTCCAGCTACAAGTCTTAATGGGAAACTTGTTTGAACACATGGAGTTCAGTAGGTTGTTGGTACAAAGAAGCTGGAGGAATTCCTCCTGTAATTGATCCCCTTCAATAAAATAATAAGGTATCCACCTAGAGAAAATGAAGGTAGGAAGATTGTAAATATGCAGCTCTTTGTCTACAAACTCAGTGTAGTTTAAATGAACATCCTTTAAGAGCTCTTTCAGATGCAACAAAATCAAATCTTTTTAAACTAACAATTCAAAACAAAATGTTATAGGAGCAAGCTGAAAACCAGCGATTTAAGAAAGTTACACCTAAAAAACATCTCTGCAAAAAAGATACACATTTTATACCTTTATACATTCTAGACCGGGATGCCCTATGCACGGTCACTTACGCCCTCGTGACGTCTCGTCTGGATTACTGCAATGCTCTCTACATGGGGCTCCCCTTGAAGGGCACCCGGAGGCTTCAGTTAGTTCAGAATGCGGCTGCGCGGGTGATAGAGGGAGCCCCTCATGGCTCCCATGTGACACCTCTCCTGCGCAGACTGCACTGGCTACCTGTGGCCTTCCGGGTGCGCTTCAAGGTTTTGGTAACTATCTTTAAAGCGCTCCATGGCATAGGGCCGGGCTACTTACGGGACCGCCTGCTGCTACCGAATACCTCTCACCGACCCGTGCGCTCTCACAGAGGGATTCCTCAGGGTGCCATCAGCCAGGCAGTGCCGTTTGGCGACACCCAGGGGAAGGGCCTTCTCTGTGGGGGCTCCCACCCTCTGGAACGAACTCCCCCCAGGACTTCGTCAACTTCCGGACCTCCGAACCTTCCGCCGCGAGCTTAAAACACATGTATTCATCTGCGCAGGACTGGACTAGATTTTAAATTTATATTGGTTTTAATGGGTTTTATTATATATATTGTTCTTTTTAATTATTTGGCTATGTGAAATAAGTTTTTTAATTGATATTTTATTCTGTATTTATATGTACCTTTTTATTTGCCTGTGAACCGCCCTGAGTCCCTAGGGAGATAGGGCGGTATATAAATGTGAAAAATAAATAAATAAAAAAATACCTACTGGATCAATAAATCTTTCCTTTCCCCTTCTTTCCTCTTTTTCCATCATTGGGTACTGAGTCTTTTTTTCCTGTTCTCAATGCACTCTTATCTAAACCATGCCTGTTGTCTGAAGGACTGTATGCCAGTATTAGTAGTTTGTTAATAGAGTGTATTTATCAGCATTTGGTATTTAAAAACAGTTAGCTTCTATTCCCAGGGATTGTAAATATGAGGTCTGAACCTGAAAGACCTGTGTAAAGCCTTGAGATACAACATGGTGTTGGCTATGTATATTTCAGTTTCAAGCTTGTGAATTCTAATATAGTCTGGGCAAGCAGTACAAAACTTATGAATGTCTTTTCAGCCAATTAAAGTTTTCCTAAATGACTTTCAATATTAAATACTTTGATTGTCCTTCCCCCCTTACTTCTGAATTGGTTTTCTTGGGGAATCGTTGTTGAACTGTATTCTGGGAGACTTAAGCATTTCTGCTGTCCTCACTGTTATATAACTCCCTGTAATTTTAATAAACGGCCTTCTATTAACCTGTCTAATTCTGTCCTGAAATTTAAGAACAATCTTGTTTTTCATTTGTTCCTTCGCACATACGAACTAGACTGCCAGCATTTTCACACTTTTCTTCTAGCTATGCTCCCAATTCTCACCAGTTTGCTCTTGTTTAGTAATGCAGTGCAGATTCTGTGTTTTGAGCCCTGAGGTATTTTGACAGTGTTTGTTAGGAGCAGTTACAGGTCTGTGCTACGTGAGGAAACATTCCAATCTCTATCTAGCACAAAAAGTTTTGTGACACCCCTGCTGCAGTTTACCCACCAAATAGTTAATGCTGCTTAAATGAAACGGACTGCTGGAAATACCTGCTACCTGAGTTAGGAGCAATATCCAAATTCCGATGGCAGGGCACGGGCATGCTTGAACTCATCCTGCATTTTTGGTTAGAGCACTTGTTATGAGTGCATCTGCAGGGCAGTTTTGACTTAGATTGTCACCAAATATTGTGATGCTGACCATTCTGCCTATTTCTCCAGGGGCAGCCTGTAAGGTCCATCTGCCTACACGTTAGTCTGTTTGAAAGCCAGTAGCTTTGAGCTGGCCCTTTTCAGTGTAAGCTACCTGTGCTCATTTGTCTGCTGTTCCAGTATCAAAATATTGGCATTTTGAATGTTTAGACATACTGTGCCTTTTCTGGTCCACAATGACTTTAACCGTTGCCATCCCTGATACAGGGGTAACCGAGATGGGCTCAGCCGGGCTTCAGGCAGCCACCAGAGCAGCACGGAAAGTGATATGAAATCCCTGGAGCCCCGGCCGTGGAGTAGCACCGACTCCGATGGCTCGACGCGTAATCTGCGCCCTCCAGTCACCAAAGCCAGCAGCTTCAGTGGCATTTCCATCTTGACTCGAGGAGACAGCATTGGTGGCATTGGCAAAGGGAATGGTGCCAACAGGACTGCCAGGCCAGGTATCTCTTCCTTCTTCATTTGCCCTTCTTCAGGTAAAATAAGAAATTCTAAGTTCATGTTGAATATAGCTTGGGAGTAATCCTCTCGGTCTCCCTTCCAGTGGGTCCCAGCCACATCTTATGCATTGGCATTGCTTAACACTATAGAAATCAAAAGGATGCAGCTAGAAACCCACCCTGAAACATTTGCGCTAGACAGCAGTTGTGTCGGTTTTGAGAAACAGATCCAGCAACAGGAAACAAGCTGGTAAATCAAGGATTTTGTCTAGGGGTGGTATTCACTTACTTTCCCTACTGGTTCGCAAATGTGTGCGTGCACGTCCACGCATGCACCCGGCCTCAAAAACGTGCCTAAGTAGGATGGCGTAGAGCTGGAGCGGGTGGACGGGCCCATCAGTGATTTCTGCTACCAGTTTGGGCGAACTGGTCTGAACCAGCTGAATACTACCTCTGGTTTTGTCCCATTCCAGAGATGATCAAGATGCTGAGAAAAAGTCAATCCCTGCTTGGTAAGTGCAGCCTGGGTCTAGATCTTATCTACAACTCTGGCCATCTTGACAAAATACCTTCTGACTTTTTAATTTAGTTAGAACTGTTTTAAACACGGTGAAATTTTATTTCTGAGCCCTACTTTGTTGGATTTCATGAAGCCCCTTGTTAGTGTTGTGTCAGCTTTAAAGAATGTTCACATTGAAAAGCAACCCGCAGTGATAATGCTCAGTCTTCCCTTTTCCCCTTGAGCTGTTTATAGGTCATACCATACCAATCTGGTACAGGTTTCAATGTTGATGGCTGCTGACACCACAAAGTCCTGTTACATGATCACCATCACTGAGAATGGTGTGCAGAAATAAGCCTTGTCTAATAGTCTTGGATAAAAAAATTCAGCCTTCAGAATTCTGTAATTTCATTCTGAGACTTCTTTATCTAATTGGCAGGTAATTCAGTAAAAATTGTGGTGCTTTTTCAAGAGGCAACTGGACTTTCTGAAAAACTAGAAAGTCCAGTTGCCTCTTGAAAAAGCACCTTTGGGACCACCATAACATGGATGATTGAGAATCTCCATAGACACTCCCAGCTAGAAACCCACCCTGAAACATTTGCGCTAGACAGCAGTTGTGTCGGTTTTGAGAAACAGATCCAGCAACAGGAAACAAGCTGGTAAATCAAGGATTTTGTCTAGGGGTGGTATTCACTTACTTTCCCTACTGGTTCGCAAATGTGTGCGTGCACGTCCACGCATGCGCCCGGCCTCAAAAACGTGCCTAAATAGGATGGCGTAGAGCTGGAGCGGGTGGACGGGCCCATCAGTGATTTCTGCTACCAGTTTGGGCGAACTGGTCTGGACCAGCTGAATACTACCTCTGGTTTTGTCCCATTCCAGAGATGATCAAGATGCTGAGAAAAAGTCAATCCCTGCTTGGTAAGTGCAGCCTGGGTCTAGATCTTATCTACAACTCTGGCCATCTTGACAAAATACCTTCTGTCTTTTTAATTTAGTTAGAACTGTTTTAAACACGGTGAAATTTTATTTCTGAGCCCTACTTTGTTGGATTTCATGAAGCCCCTTGTTAGTGTTGTGTCAGCTTTAAAGAATGTTCACATTGAAAAGCAACCCGCAGTGATAATGCTCAGTCTTCCCTTTTCCCCTTGAGCTGTTTATAGGTCATACCATACCAATCTGGTACAGGTTTCAATGTTGATGGCTGCTGACACCACAAAGTCCTGTTACATGATCACCATCACTGAGAATGGTGTGCAGAAATAAGCCTTGTCTAATAGTCTTGGATAAAAAAATTCAGCCTTCAGAATTCTGTAATTTCATTCTGAGACTTCTTTATCTAATTGGCAGGTAATTCAGTAAAAATTGTGGTGCTTTTTCAAGAGGCAACTGGACTTTCTGAAAAACTAGAAAGTCCAGTTGCCTCTTGAAAAAGCACCTTTGGGACCACCATAACATGGATGATTGAGAATCTCCATAGACACTCCCAGCTAGAAACCGATCGTAAGAAAAACTGATGAGCTTTCATATATGCAACCCAAAATGATGGTGGCTCTTGAAAAATCGTTGGGAAAGATGCACTTTACATCTCTTACATCGGGTAAACAAGGCTAGGAAATGTGATTTCACCTACCTAGCATGTCAGCTATAGGGATGATCAGCCTGTAATCTGAAACATGAACCAGGTAGCTGGTTGGGAAACGTTGGTAACGTTAAATACACTTCTGAAGGAGAAGTGGTCCGTGGAGAAGTTCCTTTAATCCTATTTAACAGTCATCAGCATCTGTGTTGGTACTTGCTATTTGTATGGGTAAGTCAGCATACTGTTCTTTCTTTCCCATCCAGGTGAAAGGACATGCGCTTCCAAGATTCTCTTCCTTCACTCTGCAGTATTATGTAGCATACTTAATATGTGGGATGGATGATGCATTTACAGATGTACTAATGCATCCTCTTACCTTCAGAAATAGGGATGTGTCAATAGAGAGGGTGGCACAAAGTAACATTGTGTCTCCTCTCTCACTGTTGCTTCCTACAGTACTTGGGATGACTCACATGTAACCATCCATCTACTCACCCTGTTTACTTCAAGGGCAGGCACTGATATGCCTTTGTTTATTTCTTTTGCCACGTTTTCCCTTTGGTTGTTTACGAACATGATCCCCTGCCTTCATAGTCAGCATGGCGTTGGAGATAAATCCTGTCACCCATCTGGTTGTGCAGATCCATGAAAAGTTGGTCTTTGCATCAAAGGATGTTGACATTTTTATTTTGTCTTTGGCATCTAGCTAGTTGACACCCATTTTTAAGCTGTGCACATAGTTTTTTAAATCACAGACGAAAGCATCAAGGCAGGCACGCAATAATCAGTGTGGTTCACAACTAAAGCACCAAGAATAGACTGTGTTGCTGGGTGATTTAGTGATTCATATTCTCAGATTTTTTATTTCTTTTATCTCATTTGTACAAGAACTGTAATAAAAATGCACAATAAATGCTGCTCCTTTCTATGTTGGTCCATTAGTTGTATCTCCATTGGTTACTTTTAATTGATCGGCCATCATTATCGCACAAATAACTTAAGTTTCATCCCTTTCCTCCTTCCATTATTCTTTGTCACATTATTCCCAGTGAAGAGAGAGTGGTGGAGGAGGCTGCATGGCAGCTAGTACATGAATATATTACGTAATGAAAAGTTTTTAAGAACACTAAGAACTTGTGTGGAAATGTGACCGAAGGCAGGAGCTGTGGGATAGGAAGTCTCGAATGCAAATTCATGGGGTGGCTTTAAGCAAGTAGTTATTTCTGCCCTCACAAAAGTACTATTTTGTAAAGTATTATCAAAGAGATGTATAATTAAATGTATTGGATGTGCCGTATTTTGATCACACAGCTTGGATTTCCCTTAATGCTGGGCTTATTTTGGAGTAGTAGCATAATCGACAACAGACCTGAGTGATACAGAATACAATTTGGGTGGTGCTACCTACTCCCCACCGTAGAATGCATAATTAGAACAAAAAGGAAATTTCTGTGTCTGGGTTGGCATTTCAGACCCAGCGGGGTTTCAGGAGGTTGTAATTCTAGTCCTGTTTCTGATTATGTCCCCCTTTCTTTAAGCCTCTTCGTTGCCAGCATTTCCCTTATTGGGTATTACTACTACATAACCTCTTCCCTGCTACCGATTCTTTCTCCTGGCCCCTCTGGTACTTCTCAACCAGTAAACATCAGATGTTTTGGAGTACAGTTCCCACCAGTCAGTAGGATGTAGATAAAACACATTTCATCTGTAAGCTTCCTGGGATTGATAATCAAGGGGATCATGTTTCCTTCAGTCACAGAACTGGAAAGAACTACGGTATTTATGTTATTGTCCAGCCACCCCTCCTCGGTGCAGAAACTGTTGATTATTCAGATTCTTGATGTTGGGTATGCAAATATATGAAAAATGCTTCCTTCCTTAGGAGCAACCCCTGAGAAACTTACAGAAGAAGAATCATGTAGATTCTTGTACAAATGTTAATGGCATATCTACATGCAAGCCTATGGTTTTCTTAAGCCAACGAGCAAAGCTTGGTTCTCTTTCTCTCTGTCTTTCAAACATAAATATTTTTAACCAGAGTCTTATGTCAGGTGAATCCTTCATATGTTTTTAAAGAAGACTAGATGGTGGGTTTGGTTGAATTTTCCTACAACAGAAGTCTACTTAGTTATAATTTTCTTTTTGCATAGCAACCATTCCTTAAGACCACTTATTTTCAGCAAATACAACACAGGCTTTGGAAGGGGCTTTTAGTTTGACGTTTTTATTTTATCATTGATATGGAATCTTCTCTAATAGCAAGAGGCAGACAGGTATCCAAGATCCAAATACTAGCAATATGGATAAAATATAAAGCAAAATGTCAAGTTACTTTACCATTTTCAATTTATTTTATTTTAACCTTGTTTTCTGGTTGTTGTTTTTTCCCCAATTGCATTATGTCATACATGAGAAGAATAGGGACCACTTAGGGTGAAAGAAAGCAATTTATTGGTAAGAACATGCTGAATCGTTTTATAATAGGTAATAACAGCATCATTTTGTGTCTTTTGGTGGTTAACCGGAATAGTTAACTAAATATGACATATAATAAATGGGGAGGCTAAAGCAGCTTCATATAGTTATTTTGGACTATTTGTTGCATGTGCAGTTTAAATCACAATGCACAAATATCATAAGGATATGTACCACAAGTGTCCTATAGAGTGGTCTATGAGTCTCAGGAACACCTAGGAAAAAGATATATTCTCTATCACATGTGCATCACCCCTTTAATTATACAGTGACTTTCTGGGGAAAATCAAAGGAGTGGAGTTATGCTTGGGCCCTAGAGCAGTCAGCTTGTACAAGTGAATTCCTAATGTGTGTACCATTCAGGGCTATAACAAAGCAGAGCAATTATATATCATATATCGTATTAAATGTCTCATTCATTCATATGTATATATATATATTTTCTGAGGTTTTCGCGGGTGTTTGTATGTAGGTCTTTGGTTATTCGGGTTTTTTCCCGCGTAAAATTGGAAGTGTCTTGGCGACGTTTCGACGAAGTCTCATTCGTCATCTTCAGGCTTCAGCTTCGTGTTTCTGGGAGCAATGTGTGATTGCAGCTGTTTCTTCCTTTTTAACTGCTAGTGGGGGTTTGAACTGATTGGGTGGGAGCTTGGCTGTGCTCTGATTGGATGGGGTTTTTTTGTGCTCTGATTGGATGGGGGTGTGTCCTGTTTGGGTGGGGGCTTGGTTGTGCTCAGATTAGTCTGAGTTGCAGGGGGATTTGAGCTGGTGAGCTGCATTGCTGTTGTTTGGCTTCGTGTTCATGGTTGTGCTACATCTTCATAGTGGGTGTCAGTCTGCTGCATGTATGGATTGGAGGGGTTTGAAATGGCTAATGTTGCAGCTGTGGTCTGGCTTCTGGTCCTTGGTCGTGCTTCATGATCAGTGTGGGTTTGGGTTTGCTTTCTGGGTGGATGTGTGGTGGTGACATCCTGTGTGGACCTCGTGAGTGTGGGTCTGGTGTCATTCCTTGTGTTAGGGACTCGTTTGTCAATAAGGGCGGGTTTCCAAATGGCTGGTAGGCAGGAGGTATCATCTCGTTGTTCATGCTGTGTGGGCGTTTTTCTATCTCGATGGCTTCTCTGATTATTCTATTGTTAAAGTGTTCAGTTTTGGCGATAGTTCTGGTCTTTTTAAAGTCAATATCGTGTCCTGAGGGTTTAAGGTGTTGGACCAGGGAAGAAGTTGGTTCCTCTTTTTTGACTGAGTTCTTGTGTTCTTCAGTGCGTGCACTTATTCTTCTGTTGGTTTGTCCAATGTATGTGGTGGGGCAGGCGGTACATGGGATTTCATATACTCCTTGATTTTCTAACTCAATTTTGTCTTTGGGGTTTCCTAGGATGGTGGATATTTTTCGGTTTGTGCAGAATGCTGTCTTGATGTTGTGTTTGTGGAGGATCTTGCTGATTCTGTCTGTGGTGTCTTTTATATATGGGAGGAGGGCTGTGCCATTTTCTTGTTCTCTGTCTTGGATTTTAGTGGGGGGTTCTTTTTGGATTAGTTTGGTAATCTTATTTCTCTGGAATCCATTGGATGTTAGTACGTTAGTGAGAGTGTGTAGTTCGGTTTTTAGGTTTTGTTCGTCAGCTAAGCGTTTTGTTCTGGAGATGAGTGTCTTGGCTCCGTAGAAAGAAAATGGCACAGCCCTCCTCCCATATATAAAAGGCACCACGGGGAGTGAGGTACGGACTCCAGAGCTTCCAGAGACTGATAGTAGTGAGGCAGAGGAACAGGAGGAGCCTGTTCTTAATGCATGCATGAGAAGAGCTGCCAGAAGGCAAGAGCAGCTCAAGCAAAGAGGACGACTCGGGAGTAGGGCCAAGAGATGATTGGCCCCTTCTGTAAGGCTTAATTAAGTTTTTTTTTTCTTCACTGACTGAGTTTCCTACTACCTACTTGGGCCTGGGTCACAACAATCATACCATATCATATCATATACCATATCAATCAAAGCAAAGCCGCGGTGATGCAGTGGTTAGAATGCAGTACCGCAGGCTACTTTTGCTGACTGCCGGCTGCCAGCAGTTCAGCAGTTTGATCCTGACCGGCTCAAGGTTGACTCAGCCTTCCACTGTTCTGAAGTCAGTAAAATGACTCTTTAAACCGCTTAGAGTAAAGGGCTGTAAAGCACTGTGAAGCGGTATATAAGTCTAAGTGCTAGTGCTGTTATCGAAAGGAAGGTCCAGAGTACGGTGGATTGAAATCTGCGTGGTGTTGGTTGTTGGCTCTTCACTAAAAGTAAATAAATTGTAATATATTTCCTGAGTCCTTTGCATTCATCAGGGGAAGTGGTGATGATAATTCTGTCCCTTGCAAGAATGCCTGTGGGAGTAAAAAGTAGTCAGAGCCTGCTGTTGCTCAAATGCCACTATAATTATGGTCATACCGTTACAGTCAGAAACGGAACTTTGAAAGCCTTCCCTGTACAGGGAAAAGAAAGAGGGGTTTTTGAACGGAGGACAGTTTGTTTAGAATATTAAGTTTGCCAGAGATTAAAAAAAAGGATTCATCTTAGAGTTAACCCAGAGGAAGGAATATAGAATAGGATGATAAAATAATCAGATCCCGGTTTTTTCCCCCACCTCCCTCGGGCAAATATTTGATTTGATTGTATAAGATTTGGAATCCAACTTTATTCTTGAGGCCTACTGTGTAGATTTGGGCTGTCTCGTACGCTGTCAAGGATGGTTACTAACCACATGTGGGATGGCACCATATCTTGGTTGCAGGCAGAATCAAAGTTCTAAGAGACTTAAATTTCCCCCAGCTTTTAAACTGAAAATGTACATTTATTTGGAAGCCATTTCTTCTTAAGAGGAAATCTCTACTTTTGAAGTAAAGATATTTATTGTTACCAAGAGAACAGGTTTTAAATATAGTAGAGAGGGATGTGAGGGAGGGAGGGAGAGGGAGAGAGAGAGGGAGAGGGAGGGAGAGAAGCTCAAAGAAAACCCCAAATATTTTGAAAGATTTCTGAGGAAGCTAGAAATGTGGTCCTCATTCAGCTTTGCTTTGTTGTATTACTGTAATGCAAAATATGATTTGTTGGTTGGATGTCATTCGCAGTAGTCTTTTCAGTGTGAGATAGGATTATGCAGGATGTTATTTTTAATCATTTCAAGGTTAAGACATTCTGTCCTTGGAACATCCCATTCTATCCTAGTGGTAATAAAATTTATTATGGTCAATGGATCAAAAGATCAGAAGTATTTCAACTTTACAAGAGGCTGTTTCATGATCAGATCTTTTCTGGTACACCCTAAAGAGATGATTCAGTGATGGAAGATTGCCCAGTTTTTCTTTTTCTATCATAAATTTGCTATGGAGCTATTTTTTTAGACTCTTCAGAGATGCTCAGAAGAATCTATTGAAACCTGAACTGATCATGAATGTTTCAATGAAGCTAAAGGGCTAACCATCAATCCATAGGAATATCTCAGCTCAGACCTGGACCTGGTAAATTAATCACAGGAAGGTTTGAGTAGTAATGGGGTATGTTCAGACACATTTCTACTAATAAAGGAGAATATTTGTAGCTCAGGGTTGAAATGAGGAGTCCTTGGTGCTCTGCTAGAGATACCAACACTGATGATGTTACCTAGTTTGGGTAATGAAATATCTGCAACAAAACAAGCAAGTTCAGAGAGCACCAAGAAGGACACATTTCTGCATACAGTCTAGGATTTGGAATCCTTCTGTGTTTTTTCTAGGTGCTATTAACCCCTGGCACCACTTCTTTCAGGGAAAAAAAGCAGATTCTTTGCTCACACCTACCCACTCCATTTTGTTTTGTTTTTTTAAACCAAGGTCTCTCTTTGAGTACTCCTGAAGCCTGCAGTCAAGTCTCCTCTGCGCAGCCTGGCCGAAGCCTCTTGCCGTGTGCCGCTCAGCAACTGCAGCAGCAGCCGCTTCCACCCACACCGCAGCAACAGCCAGCAATGACTAATCACATCATATCACAGGTGAGTCATTATTCAATGTTACCGTCGAGTGGCGAGCTCTTCCTTGTGGCTCCTTACTAAGGAAGTGGTGGCCAACTCACAGATGTTTATACGAAGCTTGAATAATGTTTATGACCTTGTGCGTCGTCCCCTTTAGACGGTTCGCCTTCTACTTTGATTGCAGCACAAAATTGGGACGCGCCTGGCTTCCTGTCAGGTATATTTTGAGGTGACCCTCAAACATTCGAGTTAGGAGATTTTTTTTTTCTAAATAAGGCTTAGCGCTCTAGCGTCTGTATTTGGTAGGGACAGAGTAGAGGTGCACACATTCTATATTTTATCTTCCTTTTCAAACAGTGTTCTGTTTTGGTTTTCGTTTTTTGCTGCTATTTTTCAATTGGATCCGGCAAGATGTAGTGCAGGGGTGTGAAACTCGCGGCCTGCAGGCCGGATGCAGCCCGCGCTGGCCAAGCCCACCCCCATTTTAACGCAGGGGGAGGAAAGTTATGACACGTCACATGACGACAACGTGAAGACGAGAGTTTGACACCCCTGATGTAGTGAAATGCAGTAGAGAACTTGCCCCCTCAAGGAAATTTTCAGGATGCATCAATAGAAATGCGAAGAACGGGCACATTAATTCTTTAGATTCTTCATTAGGGATGTGCTGGATAGAAGGTCTGAAGCGAAAAGGGTACTTCAGATCAGGCTGCACCTGCCAGCCCTTCCTTTCCTGTGCTTGCATGGTAGAAAATAATGGTTTGAGATAAGGAGCGTGCTCATCCTTGCTCCTTGGTTGCATCTTGTTGATGCCACTTACATTTCTTGAAGTCATGTAGCCTCATGCATGCTCAAGAAAAAGCACAGCTGCTCTAAATAGGTGCTGATAAGTGCATCCAAACCTCTTCAGCTTCAAACTAATCAAGAGGAGGATTGTCAAGTCATGCTGTCATGGACGACTCCTGCCCTGATACCTCGCCCTGCTGAGTTTATTTTGCTGCGCAGAAAGAATGCATGACTCATTGTAGGATATGTATGGCTTGCAGGACTTCGGTATATACTTACTAGTTTAGTCCAGATGAAGGTGCTGATTAAAATGCATAAGCCACCTGACTCCCAGCGATTCTGGGCAGTTCAAAACATCTAAAAATAAGGAACAATGGAAAAACATAAAACCAATACCAAAAAAAAAGAAAGAAAGAAAGAAAGAAAAGAAAAAAAAGAAAAAAAGCAGAGAACAGTTGTGTGTTTCTGTGATCCCAAAAGATGGCATTGTTTAATTGGTGGAACCTGAAGGGTGCCAGTCTTGTCAGTTTGAGCTGGCCAGACAGATACTATATTTTATAAGAAAAAAATATGAAAATGGTTTTCTCCCTTCTAGGCACCCCCTTCTTCCTCTGTTTTTTTTTTCTTCTTTTCCTTTTAATGGACTGTGTATCTTCAGCTGTGGCATGGGAGACAGAGCAGACCTCAGCTATCCAAGGTTTGAAGGCCACTAACTAAGGCCAAGTACAAATTTATTAGCTCTGATGTTGCTCCTGGGATCTATTCGAGCTGTTCTTCCATCTTAGGAGTCACAGCCTTGAGTGCTTCTACTCAAGAAAGAAGCGTACATCAGATACTGTTAGGATTCTGGTTCTGTCTTTGACCTTTGCCACTTGACTTCTATTGCATCCCAGTAAACACCAACCCAGTGCAGAAACTAGGCAACCTGAACAAGAGAACCCTTAATGACCCAACCAAGTAAGGTCAGATGAAAAATAGTGAACCCATCCTCCCAAACTTCTGTGGAAGCCCCAAGTCCCGATATAAAATCTTCATCCAGTTGTGTCGCTACCAGGGACTCCAACATACAATACAGCTAAAAACTTACAAAGAAGCGTGTATATCTCTCAGAGCTATTCTATCTTCCCACTATAATACCTGCAGAAAAGCAAAGACCTAATAAAAGAAGAAAATGAGATCATTGTTTCATTTGATGTCATAGCACTCTTTCCATCCAAAGACCCACAACTAGCAAAAGAATCCGTGCAACTAAAGTGACCACTCAGTCCACTACAGCACAATCAGCACAAGCTATGTGTCAGCTTTGGCAGTCTATGTGTTTTGCTTCGGAGTCTTTTCTGCAAGAAGGGTTTTCTGGAACTCTGACTTTATGAAAAGGATAATACTTCCATACATCCAAAACGTCTCAGAAACAACCAACAGACACTATTACATCACACAATATCATCAGAGCACACAAATCAATTCCGGCACCTCAGAATATTTTAAGCAAACAAAACGACCCACTAGCTGAAGAAGATAAAACAGGAGTAGAGAGAGTATAAGGACTCCAACACTATGTTGGACAGACAGAAGATTAGCAGGGTCATGAACCCCAACACCAACAAGTCAAAAGATACAATGGAAATCTCTTCTCTTTACCACACATGGACAGACTCAACCAGCTGTGAATACCTTAGGCTAAGCTAAAACAACACTAGCAAATTCCTAGAAGCTTGGCACTCTGACAGATCAGCCATCAGTAAACACATAAAGATAAACCACATTTAAATAAAAGTGACAATAAAAAAGCTAATAAGGAAACCAAAATACCAGAACACATCCTCTCCAGCAGCCAATACCAGACGAAGCAGAAAACAATATCCTAATCAAGCAAACAAACAAGTAGGAAAGTATATACTAGTCAAAGAACTACCAAAAGAAAAAGAGAAACACACACACACACACACACACACACACACACACACACACACTCACCAATACCAATATTTGCAGGAGAAGCTACTGTTTATAAACGGAGCAACCCCCCCCAAAAAACAAACAAACAGATGATGTTCTGTAGTTGGGCATGAAAGCCAGCTGGGCGAGATCGGGCCAGTCATTCATTCTCTCTTAGCCCAACCCACCTCACAGAGTTGTTATGGGAAAACAGGAAGAAGGAATATTATTATGTTCATCATCCTGAGTTATTTGTAAAAATAATAAAGGCAGGATACAAGCAAATAGATGTATGCATAAATATTTAATATGTTACAGTCTTGTACACAACTATAATATAGAATGGAACCTATGATTAGAGAAACAGAAGGATTTTGTTATTTGGATTTAGAGGCAGTACATTCATTTTAAAGGGGGAAGGGATATAAGCATTCCTATCGGATTTAAGGAGCAATAATGCATTTGGAAATTTTATTTTATATTAAGGCAAACACAAAGAAAACAAGTTTTCCAGAACTTTTTATTAGGCATGTTAATTTAAGTAAAGTTAGAAATGGGATGGGAAGAGAGATAAAGTAAATTGTATTAATTTATTTTCACTTATAGCCAACATTGACTTTTTATCTTTGAACTTTATAATCTTACTGATGTAATTGAACTCAGTTCATCACTCTTATTTGTTAAAGTTAATCCTTATTTATTAAAGACCTCCAGTGCTGCATCCCAGCTAATAGCACATCCTCAAAAAGAATATTTTGTACTTGTGTCTTAGTGTCTGAAAAGGGAACCTCTTTTGTTCTGGTTTCTAGTCCTTCATGTTTCCAAGTAGAAAAAGAACCCAAAGCAATATACTTTTTTTAAACCTATGAGAGGGCTTCAGCTTTCCCTGATCTGAGCAATTTTTGGATGTATTGACTTCAACTTGTTAAACTCTCCAGCTAGCATCGCTGGTGCTGACAATTTTGGAAATTGAAGTACATCCATCTGAAGGATGCCCAGATTGGGTAAGCCCTTTTGTTTATTTTCCTGACTTCCAGAAAAGGTTCCTGTCCTTTTGATATTTTTCTAAAAGCCTATGGAGACATCCTCAAAATAATTTATCAATTCCATCCCTCTAGACCAGGGCTGTCAAACTCGCGTCCCGTGGGCCAGATGCGTCACACGCTGGCCACGCCCTCGCCTGGTTTAGCGGGGGGGGGAGTTGCAATATGCCGCCGTGACGACCCGAGTTTGACACCCCTGCTCTAGACCATCCAATGACATTTATTCCCTTTTGCTTTCTGACCAGGAGAAAACAAACAAACAAGCGTTTTGAATAAGTAAGCTTTCATTTATTCTGAGTTGCTTTAAATGTATGTGTTCCAGCCTAGTGGGCTGTTGTAGAATTGCAGATTGTGCAAAAATTCCCATGTTGAAATAAATAAACCATTATTCTGGTTGGAGTTGAAACTACCATTTTTTTTCCTTTGCAAAGCTTTCCTTTGCAAAGAATCAGGAAGATGGTCTACAATCTAGGTGGAGAAGCTTGCTTCCTGAACTCTGCAGTGTTTCAAGACCTGGTAGTCCAACTCATTTTTTATGAGGCTGGATAGACATATGCACACTTGCTTCTGCTGGGATATTTGTCTTGTGGGAAAATGCTAGGGAAAAAATCCATATGTATTTAATCTCAGGTTCCCCAGAGATCCAAGACCATGCAACTCCACCTGTCTTTTCCCTCTGAGCAGATATTCTCCAGAACACCCATTTCTTTCTCTCTCTTTCTCTCTCTCTCTTTAAAGTAGATGGGTGTGTGTGTGTGTGCGGGAATAGCTCAGTTGCTATTGGAACTTTTAAATTGCTTATCTGTATGTATATACAGTTACTAACCTCCTTCTACCTTTTCTCCTCTCTTCCCCCCCCCTCTTTCTCATGCCTGTTTCTTCCCCTTCTCCTTCTCCCCTCCTTTTTCCCTTCCTGCTCATCTCTTAGCCGGTCCCAGCATTGCAGTCCTCTCCGCAGCCAGTTCAGTACTCTCCAAGCTCCTGTCCCCAAGTCCTCCTGCCAGTCTCTCCACCCCAGCAGTACAATATGGTATTAAAAACCCTATATCTTCTTGTCTTTTCTCTCTGCGTATATTTCTGCTTTGCTTATCCACATGTGTATTGTGTACCCAATCTGATCTTATCAACTGCTTTTGGAGTCCTTTTAAAGGAAGAAAAGTACAATAGATGGATTTTTCTTGTAACATGGCATTAAACTACGGTATTTGTCAGCCTTACTAGGTAGAACAGACCAGGAAATACAACCATTTGAACTACTTCTACTTTGTTGTAAAGCTACATTAACAGAATCTTGCAAGTCTGAATGTATAATTCACCCCCTCCCATCTCCTTTAACTCATAAGAAACTAGGAAGGGTCTCTCTGAGCCTCTTGCCTGTTCAATTATCTAGCTGCAGGCTGTATTGTCTCTTATTTGATTGTTTCCTTAGCAGCATTATTTGGCTTGTTCTGCCCAGGTCTTTCCCACATATTATTAAACTACTGCACACTGCCACCACTATCTCTGGCTTCATTTTAAAACAGGGGGCCCCAACCTCTGGGCTGTGGCCCAGTTCTGAAGCGGGCCGCATAGTAGCAGGTGAGCGTGTGTGCGTGCAGCTCCACTTGCATGAGCTGCAGGTGCTTGCACTCACGCACGTGACTGACACTCACATGGAACCATTCTCCCCACCCATCCTGCCCTACTGGGCTGCTAAACCAATAAGATTAGGGACCACTGCATTAAGATCCTTTCAAGGTTCAGCAATTGTTTATAATGCAACAGGTACGGACTTACCACCTGGTTGCATGAGAGCCAAATGTTAACTCCAGAAGGACGTCATTATTATGGTGATGGTGGTCATTTTAACTGCTGTTCTTTATTGCGTTTATTGTATATCCCATTTTTCATTTGAAAGCTCAAGGAGTCACAAATGGGATCTCCCCCAGCTTTATCTCCACATCAGTAATCTTGAGATGTAGGTTGCAGGGAAAGGAGGATTCACACAGTGAGCTCCATGGTTCATTGAGAACTTGAACACTGGTATCCTGGTACCAAATATCTTAACCATGTTATCATAGCTTTGAAAGTAAGATGTGATTCCCAAACCAGCATGTCCTCTGTGTTTTTCTATATTAATTTTTTTTTAAAACCCAGTTATTTGTTTATTTAAATTTGTTATAACTGTCCAACTTGGACGGAGTCTGGGCATTGCTTGCCTTTTGACAAGTGCCTGTAACATCACTGAGGACAGATGACCAGAGTCCATCTTCTCATCCTTGCCATGTTTTTCAGTGCCTCTCCACCCCTGTGCAGGATTATAAGAGTGAATGCTATGTCTGCCTTTTGCTAGAAAAACAAAGGAAGCAGCTCTAAACTAAAGGACACATAGCTGTGGATTTGTGTGCCAGTCTCTATTTTTTTTTTTAATGTAGGAATAAGTGATGAGTGAGACCAGAAAGAGAACATGTTTAGATATTTTGGAGATTTTGCTTGTTTTTCCATCTGATGAGACAAGCCTTCCTCAGCTCAGTGTTGAATAGCCTCCTCTTCTACTAAAGTGTGTTAGCTTTAACATGATTTTTATGACTTAACCTTTGCAGGATTGCCCTGTAAAAAGCTGAAGATGCTTTCCCAAGTCTACCTACAATAAATACCTTTATTTGTCACCTGGTTTGCATTCAAAAACTGCCCTCAATCCCATCTCTCAATTGTGTTCCTGTGATGGCATAAGTTCAAAAGTCAGTTTGCTGGGGAAAAAACCCCCCACAAGATCTTGCAGTGTAAGGAATATAGGAAAAAAGCCTGAAAAGAAACAGGGGACTCATTCAAATTGAACCTTGCTGTAGGCTCTTTACAGCAGGGGTCTCCAACCTTGACTACTTTAAGACTTGTAGACTTCAGCAAGTTGAAATCCACAAGTCTTAAGGTGGCCAAGGTTGGAGACTTCTGCTTTTCAGGATGCTGCTCAACTCTGTGTCTGAATTAAATTCCCTTTTAGCAGCTCCTCATATTAGATGCCAAACTCCTTAATGACAGGCATGCTAATGGTGAAGCAATTACATGTATCCAAGGTAGCTGCCTAGTATTTTGCAAAAAAAAGAAGAAGCAAAAAACCAAGAAGCAGTGGGTGGAAACTGATCAAGGAAAGAAGCAACTTAGAACTAAGGAGAAATTTCCTGACAGTTAGAACAATTAATAAGTGGAACGACCTGCCTGCAGAAGTTGTGAATGCTCCAACACTGGAAATTTTAAAGAAAATGTTGGATAACCATCTGTCTAAGATGGTGTAGGGTTTCCTGCCTGGGCAGGGGGTTGGACTAGAAGGCCTCCAAGGTCCCTTCCAACTCTGTTATTATTATTAACCCACCCTGGATATTTTAGCCACCAGGTGGCGCTTGTTCCTCTTGTCTTCCTGATGAGATTGTGCAGAATAGGAATAGAATTCTTTATTGGCCAAGTGTGATCTTTGCTTTTTTTTCTTGCTTTGCTTATTAAATGGAATGATGGCTGGATAATCTTGCTTCACACTACTCTCACCCCGAAAAGAAGCTTCCCCCTCCCCCCCCCCATTTCCCAGGCTGTATAGCCGATCTGAGGATGTGAGAAGTAGGAGAATTGTAAAGACGATAATTGTTCATCATCAGCATAATGGAGTCCAAAGCTGTATTTCACTTTCCTCTTGTCCCCTGCCCCTTCACTCCAGATCTCCCAAACACATACTGTGATAATATACTGAATAGAAGTTCAGTAGAAATTCTAGATTAGCAAGCAGTTTACAGAGAAACTTGTAAACCGAGAGGGAAACAGAGGCTATCATTTGCCACTGGAAATTGGTGGCTCTGCTCTTGGCCATAGCAATTTTCAGCAGGAAAAGCAGAAGTGCTCCTGCCAGCAGGAACTCCTCTTGCCTGATTTTGTTTGCCTGATTTGCAATCACAGAGGACGTTTAAAAAGAACATACTAAGAGGATTGGGATGTTTTTAAAAGCGGGCAGATGATACTTAGTTGTCCCAACCTCAGTGTCCATAATCCCCAAGTCAGGATTGTTAAATGACCAGACTGCCTAGAGGAATATGGGGGCTGCATGTTCAGGAACACTTTACAGGTAGTCCTCAACTTACAACAGTTCATTTAGTGACCATTTAAGGTTACAACGGCACTGGAAAATTGACTTATGACTGTTTTCCCAACTTATGACCATTGCAGCATCCCCACGCTCATGTGATCAAAATTTGGAAGCTTGGCAACTGACTCGTATTTGTGACTGTGGTAGTGTCCTGGGGTCATGGGATCACCTTTTGCGACCTTCAGAGTTAACAGGGAAACCAAATTCCCTTTAGCAACCCTGTTATAAACTTAACAACTGCAATGGTCCACTTCACACAGGTGGCAAGAAAGGTCGTAAAACGGGGGGAAACTCACGTAACAAATGTTTCATTTAGCAACATAAATTTTGAGTTCAATTGTCATAAACGGAGGACTACCTGTATCAGATAACTTAAACACACAAGCAACATACATGGGTTTCAGTACCCTCCATTTACCTTTATTATGCCTTCTTGAACCCAGCTTGTGTAAAGTAATTTGACCTTACTACTATAATCAGTGGTAGCAGGAAATGCTACAGCAGCAGCCCCCAATTTTTAAGGCACCAAGGACTGGTTCCTAACAGAGAGGTTTTTCTATGGATCGGAGGGAGCCTGGTTTTGCGTGCTTCTTGAATCCCGCAGATGGGGCTTTGCTTGTTTGCTGAGCCCAGTTTCTGGTATGCTGTGAACCGGGTTCTGGTCCAGGGGTTGTAGACTCCTGTGCTAAAGGTTGCTTGGAAATGTCTATGACTGAAATCTTAGTCTACATCTTTTACAGCTTACTAAAACACTATCCTTAACTGACAAAAGCTGTGATGAGCAATAGAAGTCAGTCTTTATGGTGACAGTCAGCATAAAGAAAATTGAGACTTGGAATCTTGGAGGCATAAATGGTAAAGTGCATAAATTAACAAATGAAATAGGGGGGGAAATACGTTGTGGGGGAGAATATAATAGCTCCAAAGAAAGTACAGACGCACAGATGAATGAAAGGGCTAAAAGACGGGTCTGCACATACAAATTAGCGTCATCCAAGTTATTCTGAGCGCATATGAAAGTAGAAATTCATGGGCTGATAACAATTGTTTCTTAGCCTAATGCTTGGGAAAATGCTGTTACTGTTCTTTTATACAAAAGGAAGGGTGGCAAGAGTGAAGACAATAAGAACAGAGGCATCAGCTTCTTGAAAGCACCTGAGAAGGTGTTTGGTAGAATTTTGTTTGAAATGGAAAGAGGGGGGACAATGAGCCACAATTAGTAACTCTTGTGCTGTTTTTATGCCAGGCAGGGGTCAGTAGACGAGATATTTACTTATCCTTCATTGAGAAATGTAAGAATATAGTAAAGCATTTGAGAAAATAATAACCAATGCTTCAGGATTAAGTAAAGAGTAAGACCAATGTGTCCCTTTCATTGTTTAGAGTTCGATAAATGTATAAGGAATATCTGTGGGCATGTTTGAAGTGGGCATGATTGAGGATGTGAATGTATGTGTACATTCATGTGCAGATAATTGATACCTGAAACGATTTGCAACAAATGTTTAATGATACGATATTGTGAGGAATGTAGGGCCAAGCAGTTGTGGACAATGCAAATTATACGTAAGTACAACCCAAAAGCAAAGAGGTGAATTCATGTGCCTTGCTAAAAAGCTTATTAAAAATGGAAAAAGTGAGAAATTTTAAGACATGAAATGCTGGTAGAATGATTTTGGAAATAAGTAAACAATAGGGGGGAAAGTGCATGATTTGTTTGCGTAAGGAGAATTGAAGGGCAAAATAAATTATATGACAGAAGATGAAGGGACGATAGAGTGAACTGAGAAAATCATAATTAGATGGAGAGGATAAAATCCCAAGAATTCTTTTTTTAAAAAAGTGTCCCTTTTCATGCCTTTGATTTCTTCGACTTATTGTATTATATTCTCCTTCCATGCGTTGTAAAGCATTACTTATTGGAAAGGGAATATTGTGACAGACATGTACATGAACACAGATGTATGCTGTACCTCCCTTGAGTCTCAGAAATCTTAATCCCTAATTGAAGACCAAATAATCTAGTGCTCTCACAACATTTTAAGCTAATTCCCATCATTCCCACCAGCACAGAGAATTTCAAAGGACTGTATGTGTTATGGAGGCCATTAAGTTGTCTTACCCAGCCTAATAAACAACTGTATTGTGTAGGAGTTGGAGTGTGGTTCCTGCATATATGCCATAGTCTGACAAGGACAAAGTGTTAGCTACCCTGTTTCCCCTAAAATAAGACATCCCCTGATAATAAGCCCAATCGGGCTTTTAAGCACATGCGCTAAAGCCCCACTGAAAATAAGCCCTCCTTGAAAATATGTAACCATATGCGCAGCCGGTTCCCGCGATTTCCTCTGGTTAGGGTTAGGGAGACAGAGCTGGAAATCAAGTAAGACGGCAAGAGGAGCCCCGTCTTTCTCCACGCACCCCAAAATAATAAGACCTCCCTGAAAATAAGGCCAGGCGCTTATTTCGGGGTTCAAAAAAAATATAAGACAGGGTCTTATTTTCGGGGAAACACGGTATATATCTATATCTATGTCTGTCTGTATGTGTGTGTGTGTGTGTGTGTGTGTGTGTATGTGTGTGTGTATGTATATGTATATGTATATATATGATGAAAGTTATCACTGGCAGTAGGTTCTTCTATCAAGTAAACATAATAACTTGAAAGAATCACTGGTGTTCAGTTGTTGGCTCCTCCTGCCTTGTTTCTGTTCCCTTTTCCCACCTTTACTGTTATTTGAAAATAGGCAATAATTCCTTAAAATGGCTCACTCCTTCTCCAGATCAAGGTCTACCGATTTTGCATGGTTTGCAGTGGTGGCCTGCCATCTATAAAAGTCATCTTTAAAAATGTGTTAACTTCGGTGCTATTGTTTCTTTTTTTTTTAGCAAATGCTTAAAATGCATTGTATAATTTAAGAATGCCCAAGTAGTCATTTAGTCTTCTTTGATCGTTTCTAGGTCGGACTCCTCATTTTCCCAGCTTATTCCCACAGTCACAATGCAAATTCCAATATGGCATTTAGACTGTCAGTTGGCAAAAATGGAAGTAACATTTCCTCCTTGAGCACTTTGATGGTTTTAATTTAATGGTGTAGAAATGCTTATCTGTACTTCATTATTTTTCATTCTATTTTTTCATTATTATTTTATTTGTGGAGCGGAACAATAATTCTTAAGTAGATCTGGTATAAAGGTTAGTAGAGGATTATCACATGAGGTGATGAATCAAGGTGCTAAAGTGGCACTGTTGGATTTCCTCTTTCCCTTTCTCCACTTTCCACCAACTTGGTGCATGTGATTTTCTCGTTCAGCCCTCAGAAAAAGGGCTCGTATCCCTGCTAACTGGTGTGCTTTGCGGGTGCCTTGATGCTGTTTTCACTGTGCTGACGGGTGGTGCTGGCACTCTGCATGCTAATGGAAACAACCCCGAGGCCAGTTTTTCTACTTAATTTTTCTTTTGTCATTTGTTTGGCCACAGGCTGATGAGCTCAGCAACCCTTTTGGACAGATCAGCCTCAGCCGCCAAGGATCCACTGAAGCCCCTGATCCGTCCTCTGCCATGTTCCAGCAGCCAATCATGTCCCAGCATCCTCAGCAGACAGGATTCATCATGGCTTCCCCAGGACAGCCAATCACTGCCTCCAACTACTCTGCCTCAGGGCACACGGCGCCAGCCCAGCAGGTCCTCCAACCCCAGAGCTATATGCAGCCTCCCCAGCAGGTAAGTAGCAGCACCGGGTGTAAGGGTAGCGCTTCAATTGGACTGTCTTCTGCTATGGTTTTCTTAGGATACAGAGCAGAATGGTATAGTCCACCAGTATACATTCCATTATAGCACAGAGGGGCAGTCGTAGGTCCCGTCTATCGGTTTTGAATTAAAAATGGGAGAAACCACTACATCTTTGGGGGAATCATGTTCAAGGGGCAATGTGTACTATGGTTATCTGTATAAAAATAAAAAAGCTATTATACAAAAATATTTAAAATAATGGGAGAGGAATATACGCCACTATTTTCTTCTCTAAGCAAATTGATCCAAAGGAATTGTAAGAGAATTTATGTAACATCATCACAAGACAGATTAGAACAGTACGGTCTCAATTCATGATAAACATTGATTGTAGAAAAACTTTGAAAATTTTGAAATGACATACATATTAAGCCATCATATTGTTTCTTTTTAGGATATTATGCAAAGTACAAGAACAGAAGAGAAATAGTAAACAAAAGGAATGAGGGAAAGGGAAAAGGGAAAAGGGAAAGGAAAGGAAAGGAAAGGAAAGGAAAGGAAACTCTTTTAAGGAGTCTTAAAAGGAATTAAGACCTGTGTTAAAAAAGAGAAGGAAACACAGTTACATTTATGTTGATGAAAATTCTGGAAACCATTCACTATATCTCTCCATACATTTCTCTAGACTCATAGACCATATTTGCTCCTTGCCACAGCTATAAATGGCTTTATATGTTATATTTTGTACTTTTAACAAGTTCCTTTTTGAGGCTCTTATCAACTCCATCCACTTATGCTTTTATTGGATCTTCTCTTTCCATCATCAACCCATTAACTCTTATATCTTAGACCTGATTTATAATTTGATCCTCATTAGTTTTTTCTACGTTACTCATATCACTGGTCTTTTCTACTGCTTACTAATTGTATTCAATCCACATTAAATTAATCCATGCATTCTTGATCCCATCGAGATCTTCCTTTTTTAACCATACATTTCTTTAGTAATCCATTCTCATTACATTCAACATATATGTATCATACCTCTCACTTGCATGCAACAAATTGGTGCAAAGACACTCATACAGAGCCGTTTTGACTTTTTAAAAATAAATACTCACTAGTTGCAACAGATAACATGCTACCTACTACCTTTTCTGTCAGCATTTGCGTTTCTGTTATCCATTTTTTCATCTTTAGTAAACATGCTTCTGAAGGACTTTCATTTGTTTGCGCTAGGGTTGGGTTGTTGTTGTTATTGTTGTTTTGCTATTAATGTATAACTTGAAATTGTTTGTCCTACTTTCTCTTGACAAATTCAATTCTCTTTGGTCTTATACCACATGAATTTTTAGATCCCTACTTCTCACCGCATTATATAATCTGTCCACCATTTTTTGTTAAGATACCAGGTTAGAAACCAGTAACCTGTGAGTTCTAGTTCCACCTTAGTCACAAAATCAGCTTGGGTGACTTTGAGTTAGTCACTCTCTCTCATCCCTAAGAAGGACACACAGTTTCTTTAACCCTTGCCCAGAAAACTCAAGTCGCCAGGTGTCAACACTGACTCAAAGGCACAAAAACAAACAAGCAGATACATTCTCAGCCAATAGCATGTTCATGTCCTTGATTAGCCAGCCTAAACCTAAGTTTATCATAAGCAGTCTTCACTGTAATTTTAGTACAAGACTCCTTAACCATAGATACATTAAACAATCATTATATGTCCTTGCTTGGTGATAAACTATTCAATAAGCATTATAAAATCATTGTCTTGATAAGTTATGATCCTAGAAACCCTAGTATTCAAATAGTATGCTGCAATACAAATAGCAGGACTGCTAAAAAAAGTGGTTTATAGGAGCAGAGCACTCATGAATGAAAACACCTTCATAATCAAAACCTTCCCAAGAACAAGAAATTATCCTAATACTTTCTTAGCACTTTTTCTAATTAGCTATAAAATGTGTCTCATGTGGGCCACTAGCATATATAGTGTCATATATTCTTTAATTCCTGTCAAATCGCATGGGAATCTCAAACTTTTCTTCATTTGAAATTTTTTTTCTTTCTTCACCTAAAATGTTATAATCAGCACGTTTCTTTGGCATTTTGGTTACTCATTTGGGGAAAGGGGAGGAGGACATTTAAGCAGCAATAACGCCCCAAAATGAGGAGAGAAGCAAAATAGACACTAACAGAGTAGCATACATATAGTAACTGCCTTGAGTGGACACTAAATAAAACAGCAAGGCATTGTGTCTAATTGAACCTCCCCACGTTCATTTGCCATTTCTGGTTAGCCCAGAATTGAAACCCAAAAAAATTATGCATAAGCAAACATATTTTTGCTATGTAGACATCATTCCCCTATTCAGCAATCATGTATGAGCAAATTTGTGTTGTAACTCATGCTATATATAGGAACGGATTGTATTTATTCTTAGGAATACTTTACTTCCATTGTATGCCACTCCACTCTCATTTAGAACTATCCTGTTCTTGGAAGAATTCATGCCTACTTACTTTATGATAACACTTCCTTTAAATCAACAAATGCACAAATATTTCTGTGACTACTTGACAGAGAGCTAATCTTTATTTCTTTATTTATTTAGTTGCTTTTCTATCCAAGTAATTCTGCATGTTGAACAGCCATAAAATATAACTAAAGGTTTTCTTGTCAGCCATGTCTGATTCTGGGGCAAGCTGCTTATCTCTTATCTTGGCCATGTTTATATGGCCAGCATGGCTATGTGCCAAAGATGCACGGAACACTGTTACCTTCACACGATGTGATGTCTGTTACTTTACTTGGCATTTGCATATTTTTGAACTGCTAGATAGGCAGGAACTGCGGAAGTAATGGGAACTGACCTTATTGCGCAGAGTTCGGTCTTGAACCTGGGCTGTCAGCATCTTTAACCCTTTGAGCCCCCTAAAATATAACTATACATGCCAAATTAAAACTTCAGACTCAGTTTGATCTTGTGCTGGAGACCATGAATTCTAGTCCTGCTTGAGCCTTGAAAGCCAGCTGGGTGACTTTGGGCCAGTCACACTCTCTCAGCCCAACACACTTCACAGGATTGTTTTGGGGAAAACAGAGGTGGAAGGAGTATTAGGTATTCACCATCTTGAGATGTTTATAAAAATTAGAAAGACAAACTTTAAATAAATGAGTTCAGTTCAAAAGAAACTGATTGAGGGCCCTAAAAAAATTACATTATTAGCTCATCAAATGGCACCAGGACACATCTATAACAACAGGGCTTGGGGGAAGACCAGTGGTGGGATTCAGCCAGTTCGCACCACTTCAGGAGAACCGGTTGTTAACTTTCTGAGCAGTTTGGCAAATTGGTTGTTGGAAGAAATCATTAGGGCAGAGAACCGGTTGTTAAATTGCTTGAATCCCACCACTGGGGAAGACCCAGGTTTTCACTAGGCCTCTGAAAGACCAACCGGGTTGGGTCTGTCCGCATTTCTGTTCTGCAAAAGAGACACCGTTACAGAGAAAGCCTGCTGACATTGTTTCATTAATGCGAACCGGTGACTTTGCTTCACTAATGAGACCCAGAGCATAACCACATCCCTCTTCTTGGCTTAAAGTTGCACTGCACTTCCCAAGTTTTACTTATTGTTACCTCTCCTTTCTTTTCAATCAGAGTTCAACCAATAATCTTCCCCAGCGTAACAAAGAAATAATCCCTCCCTTCTCTATTATTACCTTATTATATATTATTTCCATTTGTATAAGAGAACAATGAGCTTCTTCCAGTTATGAGGAACCAGACGCAGCCTGCACCTAGTCACATTAAACAAGATGCAGAGCCATTCCATAAGGAAATTACACCCATATTTTAACATTTCCCCAGTTGCACTGTCTGCCTCCATAGCTTACTATTTTGGTATCTTTTCACAGTGCTGTCTATGTTAATGATTGCAACATAGATCTTGCAGGCACCAGGTGTATTACAGGTGGCGCTTGTCAAGCTTAAATAATTTTTAGAAACTGAAATTAAAGACATGAAGCATCAAATGTGATTTTATGAGTCCACTAAAATTTTATAAGATTCTGTGGTCTTACATAAAGCTGTGAGACCGCAAGCAAGAATAAACATGATCTGGTCCTATTTTGGGCCATTTTAATATTTTATTAAAAGATAAATATAAAATATACCTGGGGTGCCAATGGCATCATACAATCTTGCAACAGCGGTGCTTAGCATGAAGAACTAATAATTATAGTTACATAGCGACTGCAGTAAGATTATTATATACAAAAAAAAAGATGGAAAGATTCTGAAATGCCTGCGGGGAGGAATGATTGGTGAAGATGACCTAATTTGCAAACAGGGCCAAAATGACTTTTTAATCAGAGAAAAGACAATAACCACATTTGTCAATGACTGCAAACCCTTTATGGATTTTTTTTTATTTTTTGCTGAAAACAATAAATTTGTAATCTTTGGGTTTGATGATTAGAAAGTTTAGAAGATGAAAAGAAGGGAGCAATGATGTAATCTTGCAGTTTTTACATTATTATTTTTTTAAAAAAGTCTCTAATAAAAATTACCTTTTGAAAAAAAACGCCTAGTAATGAGTGTTTTGAATACAGGTAGTCCTCAACAGACCCCCCTCCCAACAGACACCCCCCCGCAAAGCTACTTATGACCTGTTCCAAAGTTACAGTGTCCCATTTCTCCCCCCCCCCCTGCATGCAATCTTCTGACTGCATTTTGGGTGCTCAGCACTGACATGCATTTACAGCTGTTTGCAATACCTTGAGGTCACATGACTGCAATTTATGATTATTATTTTCTTGTCTGAAAAAGCATATTTACTTCTAGTTACTGTGTGGGGGGGGGAACCCACCCCCATCATAAACTTTGCTTTATGACTGCTATTTTCACTTTATGGCTGCTTGCTGCGGCAAAAAAAAGGGTCATACAATGGGGTCCCATTATGTGATGACCCACTTTATGACTGTTATGACTTACAACTGTAATTGCCAGGCTCGTGAATTACGGTCGTGAATCGAGGACTACCTATAAATATTTGTAGGTAAATTTTGTTTTTGTTGTCCAGGGGTAAGACTGATTTTTCTTTCAGGAAGTTGCAATGAAAGACTGGTTTTTCCTCACTGAAGCATGTCTGCTTTCTTGTTTTTCTGTCCTATCGTCTGAACCAACTCTTAGTGGTTGGTTCATTAAGTGCAACGCAACCACACGTACTAACAAAACTAACAGTGAAGACGTCTTGATGCTAACTGCAACGAGAGCGGAAGCCCCTGCCTTTGTCTCACTGGGAGTTTAGCCCTGCTCTCTTCTCTGCCTCTTTTCCTTTGTTTTTGTTCTCTGACAACATCTTTTATCCTTCTGACAGATTCAGGTTTCTTACTACCCTCCTGGGCAATATCCAAACTCCAGCCAGCAGTACCGGCCCCTTTCGCACCCGGTGGCTTACAGCCCCCAGCGCAGCCAACAGCTGCCTCAACAGTCCCAGCAGCCTGGTAAGTTTCCGGAGGAGCAGCGTTCAGGCGGGAAAAGTTGGGGTGGGGGTGGGGGTGGGTGGCAGCCGATCCTCATTCAGGGAGAGCTAAGCCCCCTTGCCCTTTCTTGGAACCCGAAGCAAGTCATCCTATTTATAGGGTTTGAAATTTAGATGCATTGAAGATCTTTGTGAGGGCAAGTTTACCTCAGCCATAAGGCGCGAGCAGGATTGCATATGCCTTAAACTTTTGCCTTCTGTGGATTCTCCATGCATTTGAAAACTCGAGCCTGAAGGGTTGTCTGTGCTTATTGAAAACCAATATTTTGGAGAGAACTCGTCAACTAGAGTTGACGAAGCAAGGAGGATCCGTTTAGGCGTGTTGAGTTGAAATCTGTAGGAAGCTGGTTTTAAAAGCTGTAATGGAAAGCTGCTGCTGCTGTTGCAGCAGAACTTCAAATGTGTTGCTGCAAAGAAGGCACAGTTATAGTGTCTTCAGTGGGACGAAGATAGCAAAACTGGATACACATTGGGCTAGAAAAGAGACTAGCAAAAGTGGCAAATATCCGTAGCTCAGGTGTAGGTTGAGGGTGATGGTTCATTCTCCGAGCTTGTGGGTTGGTTTCCAAACATTTCGGTACCACACTAGGTAACATCTTCAGTGGCGTTTAGGGCAGGGGTTTCCAACCTTGGCAACTTTAAGCCTGGCGGATTTCAACTCCCAGAATTCCCCAGCAAAGCTGGCTGTGTTGTGTCTCGTCCAATCTCACCTCAGCCGGGGTCTTCTTATCTGCTTCCGAACACGGAAGAAGAAATACCTCCAGCCCCCAGCCCTGGCTCCATGCCCAGACAGGCTGAAGAAGAAGAAATACCTCCAGCCCCCAGCTCTGGCTCCATGCCCAGGCAAACGGAGCAACTAGACCCCTCCCCCTCCTCCACAGCATGTGAGCCTGAGGAAGGTTTATTACCAACAGCTGCCGACTGGAGTGACCCTCGCGTCAGAAGACTTGATAGGCGGAGGCAACAGAAGGAAGGGAGGGGCAGGCCTGGATAAGTGCTGAGTCATGGAGCCACATCTCATGGCCTATATAAAGGATCTGCTTTCTGGCATTCTCTGAGTCAGGCAAAGTCTAAACATATCTTGCTGAAGTCACTTTCTGGTCTCCTGCCTGCCTTGAGGACTTTGCTAGGACTTTGGCAGAGCTGCAGAGGCACACCTGATTCGGATTTCCCTGACCCAGCCGTCAGCGGAGGAGTGGGACACGACAGGCTGGGGGATTCTGGGAGTTGAAGTCCTCCAGGCTTAAAGTTTAGGGGATGTTAGTGTTCTTCTGTTTATAAGTGGGGGTGTCAAGTGGGGGTCTTGCGATGGGTCAGCTGTGAGTCATCAGTGAGTCTTGTGATGGGTCTTGTGATAAGGATAAGGAAAGACTAGCTTAAGTTTCCGTAATATCTGCGTAACATGGCAGCTACATCTTGAGCAAGTCTCCTGCAAGAAGTGGGCAGTATTTGAATGGTTAGACACTACTGTTCGCTGTTTAACTTTACAAGGGATTGCAGGGGATGGCTGCAGAAAAATGGAGATGCCAGCAAAAGGGGTCAGGCTGATTTCGTTTCAGGCTTTCTGAGGGGCGGGGATGAGCTAAGTACAAGTAGTCCTTGACTTACAACAGTTCATTTAGTGACCGTTCAAAATTACAACGGCACTGAAAAATGTGACTTACGTATGACAGCTTTTTATAGGTACCTTTGCAGCATCCCCATGGCCACGTGATCAGAATTTAGACGCTTGGCAACCGACTCAAATTTATGACGGTTGCTGGGTCCCAAGGTCATGTGATCAGCTTTTGTGATCTTCTGACAAGCAAAGTCAATGGGGAATCCAGATTCACTTAACAACCGTGTCATTAATTTATCAATTGTAGGGATTCACTTAACAACAGAAATTTTAGGCCCAATTGTGGTCGTAAGTCGAGGACTACCTGTAGCAATGAGAAGGGTGGGTTGGAAAAAACGCTATGACAAAATTACCTAGTTTACTGCTGTATTTTAGCAATGGGTGGGGGGCACATATGAGTTGCAGGTTGCCCATCCCTCAGTTAGTAAGAACTTAACTCATGAGAGTTTTTTTATCTTATACCAGCAGTAGAGTGGAGAAATGGTAGAATGTCATGACTCCACAAAATGCAAAGTTTTTTTCCTCTAGACCAGGGGTGTCAAACTCAATTTCATTGAGGGTCACATCAGGGTGTGTTTGACCTGGGGAGGGGGGTATGTGTAGCCAACTTGATGTCACTCATGTCAGAGGCGCCTGTGGTGGCCCGAGCGCTCTGCCAGCGAAAATGGAGGTTGGGAGGGCTGTGCGTGTGTTTGACCTTGGGGGGCCACAGGCAGCCTTCCCAAGCTCCGTTTTCGACTGCAGTGGCCTCCCGCAACCATCTGCCAGCGAAAATGGAGTTCGGGAGGGCTGTGTATGGCCCTCATGAGTTCTGTTTTCGGCTGTGACAGCCACCTGCAACCCTCTGCCAGCAAAAATGGCTGCATGCAGCCCTCCCAAGCTCCATTTTCACTGGCAGAGGCACCATGGGCTGGTCCTTCGCTGTTTCCAGTGTGACCCTGCGGGCTAGATCTAAGCACCCTACGGACCAGATCTGGCCCCCGGGCCTTGAGTTTGCCACCCCTGCTCTTTTAGAGAGGAGGGAGCCAAGCCCACAACAGTTGCAATGTCAGCAGCTGTTGCATTTAGCCAAGGTGCAGTTTGACTCTCATATCAGCTGAGCTTCTTTGGCTTTCCACCTGCTTAAACATTTATCAGTTCTGAAAATCATACTTCAACAGTGCAATTCCCTGGTCAGAGAATGGCCCACACCATCCACCACATAAGTCAATTTTCCTATGTATTCTAAAGAAAGGTGCTGAAGTAAAAAATATGATTAAGATATATACCTTGCTCTGGAGGTGGCTAAGGTAGATAAAATTATGTTCAGAATAGCTCTCCTTCCATTTGAGGGGGGAAAAGGAGGAAGAGGAAACTCCCAAGGGTTCCCTCATCCCATCTGAAAGGTTAAATGTGCTCCATGGACACCGAATGCAGAGTGGCTGACTGCCAGGCTTGAACACAGAACAGAGGCATCCCACCTCTGGGCCCCAGCTGTAGTGTCATAATCGCCCCTCTCTTATTACAATGCAGGATTACAGCCAATCCTGTCCAATCAGCAGCAGACATACCAAGGCATGATGGGAGTGCAGCAACCCCAGGGCCAGAATCTCCTCAGCAACCAGCGCAGTGGCATGGGTAGCCAGATGCAGAGCATGATGGGGGTGCAGCAGTCCCAAAACCAGAGCCTCCTGAACAGCCAACGGGGAAACATGGGCAGTCAGATGCAAGGCCTGATGGTCCAGTACACTCCATTGCCTTCGTATCAAGTAAGTGGTGCCAGAGATGGCAAGGAAGAAAAGGGGGGGGAGAGTCACAATTTTGGTGTTACGACACTGGGGATCTGGTATTTAAAAAGTGGATGGGATATAGTCTCTACATGGCTTGGAAACCTTCAGTTGGTGTAACTTTTTTCAGGAATCCAAAAATTAACTAACCTGTTTAGGTATGTTTAGGAGGAGCCGAGGTGGCATAGAGGTTAAAATGCAGTACTGCAGGCTACTTCTGCTGACTGCCGGCTGCTTGCAATTTGGCAGTTCAAATCTCACCAGGCTCAAGGTTGACTCAGCCTTTCATCCTTCCGAGGTTGGTAAAATGAGGACCCAGACTGCTGGGGGCAATAAGCTGACTCTGTAAACCGCTTAGAGAAGGCTGTAAGAGCACTGTGAAGCGGTGTATTAAGTCTAAGTGCTATTTATGTTGCTATGTTATTTCATGCAAAATTCACAATGCCGGTAATCCTCCACTTAGGACCATAATTAAGCCTGTAATTTCAGTCGTAAATCATGACAGTTGTAAAACAAATTACCATGTGACCGCACCCAGTTTAATGACCTCTTTTTGTGACAGCCTTTAAGCAAATACCATGGTTGCTAGCGAACTCATTGTTCTCTGTGGAATGATTTTTGCTGGAAACCGGAAGCAAGCACTGGTTTCTGGCAAAAGATGTGGTAAATTGAAGTCACATGAACATAGGGTGCTTTGAATAGTCATAAACGTGGGCCAGATCCTGAGTGCCCAAAATGTGGTTGGTTATGTGACCGAGGGGCAGGGAGACATTAAATCCAGCTTTTAAGTCCCTTTTTGGGGGATCCATTGTAACTTCAAATGGTTGCTAAACAACCAGTCATAAGTTGAGGACTATCCGTATAAATAATTACACTGAAAAGTAGGAGCTAAGGAGTGGAAGAGAACAGTTCAGATCTGGAAAAATAAAACAAAAAACCACTGCTGCCGGCCAATGTAAATAGAGACAAATCTTACACTGGTGGCTAATTCCATATTTTCGCTTAGAAATAAGTCTGTTGTTCTCCCCACAATTTATTTTTTTCTTTATTTTTAGAAGTCAACTTCTAGAAGGTTTTTCCAATGATGATACTGTAACTGCGTGCTAGCTATTGTATAAATTGAAAAACTTAAACCACCTTTGTTGCATAGTCTACAAAATGTATAATCAGACATCTGTATTCCGTGCAAGAGGTTTTGCTTGCCAACATCCAATGACATGAAATGTGCATAAACACACAGTTTGCAAACTATTCAGCATTTTTTTTAAATGGACTGTTGCTTGAGAGCCCTCGTCTATCTGTAAAATGAATTTTGCATTGGTCAGAAATATTCAAGTGAACTGCAGTCAAGGGCAACAGTGCATGACAAAAACCAAGCACTTGGTTTTAATGCCTACCTCTCCAAACCTTTGGCGACTTAGAACCCCCTGCTACCCAACATAATTTTTTTCACCTGGATCATTTCACCTGCTCACTGCCATTTCTATAGTGGAAGATTCCTGGGAAGTACAGTAGCTCTTGGAGTACAATTGCATTTTTAATGCGGCAAATAAGGCGTTGGTAGGCTGAGTTTTCATAAATTGGGGTTTGTTCCTGGATGTGGATAAGATCTGAAAAATAAGAGCGCACAAGACCCTGAAAAGGATAAGGTAGAAGAATGGGATGGCAGATGAGTTGGGAGGAAAGAGTGAGTGTCATATTGGGTATAGTGTGCTTTGGCCACTGTAATATAAAGTCTATTTAAAAAAAACACACCACATAATAATTCCTGCCAAATCACAAATCTTTTCAGAGCTTAGAGACTGAAAGGGGAAACTGTAGAGGTTACATAGATATTGGAGAGGAATAACAGAGGGACCTTGGAGGTCTTCTAGCCCAAGGAGAGGAACCTGATGTTTTTCCGTTTCTCGAGCTATACTCAGATCTACTTTCAAGGCCTTTTGTCATTTCCTCCAAGATCATGTGTTCTCTCCTTTCTGCAGGACCCAGTCTGGGTTGATCACCGAGACCAGAGGTTTTGTCTTCCGAGGTTTTGGACTCGTGCTGGAGCCTATCTTCTGAAGAATGGGATGGGATCTGAAGATGGGCTCCAGTACGAATCCGAAAACTCAGAAGAGTTTCCCGGTGATCGACCCAGATTAGATCCTGCAACATTATCCTGGGCTTCATTCATTCCTTTCTGTCTTTTAATATCCCAAGCAGGTACCAGTGGCGAATGACTCTCAAGGTGTAGTCCAACAACCCTTTCAGCAGCCCGTGTTGGTACCAGCAAACCAGTCTGTGCAAGGAGGTCTCCAGGCCGGAGGGATGCCCGTCTATTACAGTGTTATCCCCCCAGCCCAGCAGAATGGCACCAGGTACGAGCAGGAGCCAAAACTCTACTTAACCTTTATGTTTTGCAAAGATGTCCGTTCAGGATCATTATTTTCTTCCAAGAATTCCCTTAAATGTATCAGCCAGGATTGCAGAGAGACAGAAGCTCTGCATCAAAAGCACCTGGAACAGTGATGGGCTGTTGTCTTTTGGTCTGCATTCAATTAATGGAAGGGCTGTACTCATTTTTATGCTATGCGAATTAGTTTGAAAGTTTTATTACCAGAATTCAGGTTCGTGCCTTTTTTTAAAAAAAAGGAATTGATTGATTGATTTAGTTATCAGATTTATAGCCTGCCTTTATTTTGTGCAACTCGGGGTACTGTACATAGCAATCCAGCCTTCTATTTTCCTCATAATAATAAACTTGTGAAATGATCTGGGATGAGAGAGAGTGACTAGGCCGCTTCCATGCTTTAGGAAGGATTTGAACTCACAGTCTCCCAGATTCTAGTCCAGCAAAAGGGGGAGAGGGAGAGAAGAAGGGGAGGAAGAGGAGGGAAGGAGAGGGAGACCGAGTGAGAGAAGCAGAGAGAGAAAAATCTTCAAAAATTACAGAAAAGTACAAGGTCAGAATAAATTTGTTGGCATTTATTAAAAGTTTTCGTATGTTATACTTCTTTTTTAAAAGAAATTTCCAAAGTAATGTACTGTGTACAGTTTAACCCAATGATGAATTATAACCAAAGGCCATCTAAAAAGAGGTCAGGAGAGAATGGTTTACAATTCTCACAAATCTATCAAGCTTGGAAGCTTCTGTGAGGCAATATTATTTATTTTGGCATATTTGCCATATATATAGACAAATTTTCATTTCTGCAAATTCTAGTTTCTAAGCATTAGAGATTACCATTTTCTCTCTTGGCTCCTCTGAGTACAGAGCAAAAAGTATCCTGCTCCAGCCCTCCTTGGTTTCTTTAGAAGCCTCCACAATCTTAAAAGATTGCTAGTATTTGTGTCCTGAAAATGCACAAGTTCCTCAAAACGCATAAATCCTAAAAAAGATTTACCTGGTCGAATTATCTGAAGATCAGATTTTTATCCTCAGACTTTGTTCTCAGCAGATTCATTGGCTACCTCTTTTCATTTGGCTAAGTTTGATCTAACTAATTTCCTTTTATACTGCTAGACCTCTCTGGCATAAGCCCAATAGTAGTAACCAGAGAAAGAGGAAATACTGTGTGTATACTGTTCCTATTCTCTGAAGCAGGGGTCTCCAACCTTGGTCCCTTTAAGACTTGTGGACTTCAACTCCCAGGGTCCCTCAGCCAGCAAAGCTTTGCTGGCTGAGGGACCCTGGGAGTTGAAGTCCACAAGTCTTAAAGGGACCAAAGTTGGAGACCCCTGCTCTGAAGCACTGAATAAGCATCCCCTTAATTGAAATCACCCAAGTAGCATTAGACTGGTGAAAATTGCTGAGCAAAATAGGCCTTAGGAATGACCTTCTATCAGCATAAATACAGTTTTATCTCCATCATGATGACAACCTGCTCCAATTGATGTCCTTTCTCTCTCTCTTTCTAGCCCTTCTGTTGGCTTCTTGCAGCCTCCAGGTACAGAGCAGTACCAGATGCCCCAGTCCCCTTCTCCTTGCAGCCCACCTCAGATGCAGCAACAGTATTCAGGTAAGGCCGGGCACTTTACCAGTAGAAACAGCAAACCTGGGAGAGCGTGACTGATCTGCGTATAGTACACCTGCCTCCTCTAAAGCCTATTGAAGCTAGGTTGATAGAAGTCACCTGTGGCCCAAAAATGGAGGATCCTCCTTGACCTTCCTTGGCAGAGAATTCCAAAGTCTGGGAACAATGACAGAGGAGGCCTTCACTTGCATTTGCATCAAATGCAATGGAAATTAATGTGTTCTTCAGATCGTAAAGTCTTTCCCAACAGCTTTATCCAAAATTATCAAGTCATATTAAACCCTAAATAATGTTCCCTATTATGCCTGGAAGATGACTAGTAGCCAATAAGGCTGTGTAGATTCCCTTTTTGAAATGCATTTCACCCTTTCATTGAGTATAAATGCCCCATCATTCCCCTTACAATTAGGTCTTGTTGATCTCTGGTGCTCTGGATTAGCTAAGGTTTCTGAATCCTTTTGAAAAATACCTGTGGTACATTACCAGTTAGGAAGTAAGTGGTAATTATATGAGGTATACTATATATAAGCAACTGAGGGCCCAGATTGTTTAGTCTGAAAACTGCTTAGGGCCGTAAAGCACTGTGAAGTGGTATATAAGTCTAAGTGCTATTGCTATTTCTATTGCTAAAGATGTCCCTAATCCAAACAGGCTGTAAATAAATGTATGGCCAGATACGGAATTTTTAGGAGGAATATGTGCAATGTGCACACCTTAGCTGTGAAACATAGCCCTGGAAATCACTGTAATTTGTCTCTCCAGTGGCTGATTCCTGGACAAGATCCAAGATTCTAACTATCCCATGCAGGTGCAAATCCTTATTCAGTACATTATTATCCGGTAACAACCTATATTTGCTTACCTTAGAGTATTTTGGAAGCTTGAGGTCAGTCCGGTACTATATACGCAAACTGGAGAAACATCATCGTTGTCATTGCCCAATTATCCCTGCTCATGTCTTTTGCCCATCCATATTTTTTCCCTGCCTAACCCTTTTGGGTTTAGGCTGCTCTGGACTGCCAAGAATTTGCAAATGTAGACCACATGTACAATACCATCTCCTAAAGATGCTATAAAGCCTGTCCCTCCATTCTGTCCCATAATTTTCTGGAATGACTTGTAGGAACCCATACTGTACATGGAGAGAGTTTGAATCTAGTAACCTAGATGTTCAATTTGGTGGATGCTCCCTTGGAGTCAAAACATAATTTTATGAAAACGCCTTGAAGTATAGCTAGAATCAGAAAGCTTTTTAACACCGATTTGGCTTTTTGTGAAGGAATTCCAGATAAACTTTCCAACAAGCTTCTGGATTCCCTAATATTTTGTTTACTTCCATGGAGCCCAATCTGTGCTGCTCGCAATATAAAGAAACAAGATAAAAATACAGAGAAGGTAAACAAAAATACAGAGAGGGAAATCAAGAAGATGGAACATCCAGACAATCAACGCCAAAACATAGGCAAATTATGTAAAGCACATCTAACAAGGGGCTCATTCCAGTCGACCGAAGCCGGGAAAAACATCCAGGTTTTTTAAGGTTTTCTGGAACACCATCAGGGAAGGAGCCACACAAATTTCTAGGGGAAACTCATTCCAGAAGGGAGTCACCACCACAGAGAAGGCATGCTTCCTGGGCCCTGAAACTGTTTAATTGAGAGGATCTCCTCAGGATATGCCCATTCTGTTGGCTCTTACTGCCCAGGGAGAAACTATGGGAAATAGGCATTCCCTCTGGTTGGTCCAAAACCCCCTGAGGATGGAAGGAAAATTAATTCCTTGTTCCAGAAGCCTCTGCTTAGTAGACCCATCCTATTTTCTGTGTAGTGGCTGATACCATCCTGGGTGGCAGAGAGGGCATCACAATGGGCCTTTATTAAGTGTTGTCCTTTGTGGGTCATTTTCAGAAGATGTTCTTGGTTATGGCCCTCTGCCAAGCCTAATAAATTAAGGTCAATTGTAATTATAGGTTTTCAATAATGAGTAAAGTCTAGTCTTTGGCAGCAAGCAGATACGGCATCTCGGATGTACGGTTGTAAATTATATAGGTGTAGCATTTTGTCCTTTTGATCTTTCTTGTATTTGACAGCAGAGGAAGATTTTTAACCGAGCAATCATTTTTCTCACTGTGACATCGAAATGGGCGGGTCTGAGACGCTCATTGTTGCCAGTTCTGTGCAGCAGCAGTAATTTCTCTGTTGAATGGGGGCCCATCTGGTTTTATCCCTGCAGCTTTCCCCCAGCTATTTTCCTCTCTGCCGTGTATGTGTGTGTGTGTGTGATGGTTCAAAGACACTGCAGTGATGTGAAGAGGTTTCTGGGTCAAGTGCAGTTTCCCCATTTCCCAGGGGAGAGTCAGCACTCCCACACTACTGAGTGGGAGCCAGTTTCACAACCCCAAAAGCTGCAGGGCCACCAGATGGCCAGTCTGAATGTTACATTCCATCCTTCCATTCCTTCAAGGAGAAAAAAAAGGAAGGAAGGAAGGAAGGAAAGAAAAAGAAAGAAAGAAAGAAAGAAAGAAAGAAAGAAAGAAAGAAAGAAAGAAAGAAAGAAAGAAAGAAAGTTAGTTTTCCCAAAAATAAGACCCTGTCTTATATTTTGTTGAACCCCAAATAAGTGCTTGGCCTTATTTTCGGGGAGGTCTTATTATTTGGAGGCTTGTGGAGCAAGAAGGGGTTCCTCTTGTCATCTTAGTTGATTTCCAGCTCTGTCTCCCTAACCCTCACCAGAGGAAATGACAGGGACCGGCTATGCATTTAAATATTTTTGGGAGGGCTTATTTTTTTGGGGGGGTCTTATTTTAGCACATGTGCTCAAAAGCCCAATTGGGCTTATTAACAAGGGATGTCTTATTTTTGGGAAAACAGGATAGATAGAATTCTTTATTGGCCAAGTGTGATTGGACACACAAGGAATTTGTCTTTGCATATGTTGTCAGTCTATATAAAAAGAAAAGATACATTAGTTAAGAATCATAAAGTACAACACTTAATGATACTCCTAGGGCAGGGGTCCCAATCTTTTGGACCTCAGGGACCATCAAGTCCATAATTTTAAATCCTGGGGACCACTAATAGTAATCCAGCGTGCTGCTTGCTGAAGCACCTGGACTCCCAGTGACGGGATGGGGTCCTTCAGGCACTGTCCCTCCTCTCTCTTTCTCTCCCACTCCCCTCTCTCTCCCACTTATTCTCTCATTCTCTCTCCCCCCCTCTCTCTTTCTCTCTCTCCCACTCATTCTGTCACCTCTCTTTCTCTCCCCCCTTTCTCTCTTTCTTTCTCTCTCTCTCTTTCTCCCTCCTCTCTCCCCCCTCTCTTTTTCTCTTCCCCACTCATTCTGTCATCTCTCTTTCTTTCTCTCTCTCTCCCCCACTCTTTTCATGGGCCAGCCAATATCTTGGGGCTGAGAGGAAGTCAAGCGTCCCCCCGAGAGACTGAGGTGCAGGAGCACCAACAAGGGATGGAAGTAACTTGCAGCTTTGGAGCGCAGCCCTCGCCGGCTAGAATGAGATAATGGTGCAAGGGGTGGGGTGGGGAATGGCGGTGCAAGCGGGCCGAAGCAACGGGTGGTGGGAACCCCAGGCTGTTTCTTCCCCCAGCACTGGTGGGTTCAGGCTTCCTGTCGCCTGAACCCACCAGTGGCTGTCCCCGCCCCTTGCCCTCCCTTCCCAGTCACTCCTCGCCTGGCAAGGGGAGGGGAGAGGGGGGAATGGAGATTCACTCCATATTCCAGAATGGGAGCAAAGCTTCGTCTCTTGCTGGATCTTTCTCTCTCTCCCCCACTCTTTCTCATGGGCCAGCCAGTGTCTTGGGGCTGAGGGGAAGCCAAGTGTCTCCTCGAGAGACCGAGGTGCAGGAGCACCAACAAGGGCCGGAAGAAACAGCTGCGAGATCCAGCTCTCGCTCTGGAATATGGAGCGAATCTCCATTCCCCCCCCTTCCCTTGCCAGGCAAGCAGTAACTGGGAAGGGAGGGCGAGGGGCGGGGACAGCCACTGGTGGGTTCAGCCAACAGGAAGCTAAAGCAGGGGGAAGAAACATCCCGGGGTTCCCCCACCCATTGCTTCCGCCTGCCTGCACTGCCATTCCTCCACCTCTTGCACCCTTACCTCATTCCAGCCGGTGAGGGCTCTGCTGCAGTGTTACAAATTGCCCGAACCTCCCTCAACAGGGGAGATTTACAGCCCCACCATGAGCTGCTTGGCCAGTCCCATCTTCCAGAGCTCTAGTCATGGGACTGGCCATTGCTTATCCCAGAGCAGCTCCTCCACCCAGGTGCGCCACGGACCACCAACATTTTCTCGCGGACCACCAGGGGTCCGTGGACCACCGGTTGGTGACCGCTGTCCTAGGGTACAAATAAGCAATCAAATCATACTAGGAAACAATCAATCAGAAAACCATCAGTCTTGTCTCAGTAAGACAATCAATTTCAAAAGCTTACCCCAAAGCCTACAAAATAAGAGCTGTTTATGAAAGCCAAAGTTGTTCTCCTCCCTGTCTGCATTTTCTTCTATATGAGAATCGTCCCTTGAAAGTTATGCAATTTATTCAGATCCTTTACCCTTTCTGTACATGTACATGGATATATTCATTCTGTTTCTTGTTAAGCAATCTGGAAAAAGAAGCTGAAGTTTGAACCTTGGGGGAGGTAAAGTTGCTCCCCTGTCATCCATCTCAGGCAATTATTTTTATTTTTTAAGTGAGTTAGTTTAATGTCCTTAGAATTCTTCTGGCCCCGGGAAGCAGCTTCACTAAACCAGGACTGCAGAGAGACAGAAACTCTGTATCAAAAGTACCTAGAACAGTGACGGCGAGCCTTTTGAGCTCAGAATATCAAAAATTCAGAAACTGCCTAATTTATATTTTATTGGCATGTCCAAAACAAAACAACAACAAACAAACAAATGAGAAACAATTTTTTAACATATTTGTTTATTTTTTAAAAATACAGTCCAATCGTGTGTGATCCCCAGGAATTACTGCTTACTTTCAAGTGGTGGTTCTTTGTTTTCAAATGTTCTTCTGCAGCCTCGGAAAACTGTCCTCGGGCAATCTTCGGAGGCTGAACAAAAACATGGTCTTTTGGGGCAACTTTTGACAGGGTCCAGAGGCCGCACAAAAGCTTAAATTTGTCTGTGGAGATTCTGAGTCATCCAGGTCCCCAGCCAGCAAAGCTGATCCAGGTCATACCGGCAGTTGTCTCAAAGGTGCTTTATTCCAAAGGCAACTGGACTGTTTTTTTCCTTGAGGAAGAAAAGGACAACTTGGATGAGAAGCAGAACATCATCATCATCTTCCTCAAGGTAAAAACTGTCCAGTTGCCTTTTGAAGAAAAAGAAAAAGCACCTTTGAGACAAAAGTCTACCCTATTCTCACACGGCCTCTGCAGTCTCCAAAAATCACCTCAAAAGCACGCCCCATTCTCACACATTTTTCAGAGCCTCCTGAAGCTGAGCTTGAGGCCTTTTATAGGCCTCTCACACAAGTTCTGAGGGCCATGTGAGAGGACGCCTCATTCTGGCATGGCCTCCACAGCCTCCGAAAATTGCACAAGAACAGGGTATACTTTCGAGAATACCTACTGAGTGTTGGTGAATGCTGACATGTCACTCAAATGTTCTAGTGAGTCTTTTTAACAAGCCTGTGACATGCTTGTCATCACTGATCTGGAAACTTTGCTATATCCAGTGCTGTCTCTCTCCCACTTTTATCATCACTGAAATGAGCGTTGATTAATGTGGTGTTATATGGCTACTGCTGCTCATGATAATTCTAAAACCAAAGCAAGTGTAGCTCATTCCTTCCTGAATAGACTGAATTCTGGAATCATTTTAGGGAAGCAAACACCACCTGAGTTTTTGTCTTCACACTTACCATAGGCAAACTGAAGTCAAAGACTGGCATCCAAAGGGAAAGATTTATCTATTTTCACAGCCGTTGATTTTCCACTAAGAGCCATGTGCTTCCTAGCCTGTCTAACCTTACCTGTGTACCCTTCCCAGCCTAACACTCTTTAGATGTTTTACAGCTGTTCCAGTTTAATTAGTATTCTGGAAATTGAATCATGGCAGCTGGACTTCTTTTCTTTTTCAGTTTGAAATGTTTCTTTATCAGCCTATTCAGATTAGGTGAGAAATGAAACCACCCCGGAGGACATCTGTGGGATCTCATTAACCAACTTGCTCAGATTGAAGAAGCTACTTGGATAAGCAATGAAACATTTCAGACAAAAAAGAAAAAAAGAAAGAAATCTGGTTGCCATGACTCAACTTCCCGACAACTCTGTTGGATGATTGAGAATCTGCATTTAACTTTCTTGTCCGCAGCAAGTTAAATACGTCGATGAAGATTCTCAATCACAACAGCCTTGCGGAGTAGCTGCCAGTTGGGATAAAGGCCAATGCTTCCTGGTTGCTGGACTGGGATCACTTGAATTCCCAGACCTCCTTGGAGGAGAAAGGTTGTTGGATGCTTTCTGATCTGGTTGCAGGCTGAGATTTGGGGCAGAAATGGCCTGGTGGTCATCTCCCAATGTGGATGGGGAGAGTGGCATCCTGCTGACTTTGCCTTTGACCAATCACAGATTTGGAAGAACCCCTCATTCTGTTGACATTGATGTTCCTCAAGTGAAGATGAACTCCTTGAAAATCTATGTATCCTGTTTTTTATATGAATAAGAAGGTTTGGGGGAGATGTTCTTTGGAGCTTGCCTTCAGAAGTTCTGGTGCTTCATCACTGGGAGTTTAAAGAAGAGACTGGACAGTCACAGGTCCGAAATGGTGTAGGGTCTTCTGCTTGAGCAGGGGGCTGGACTAAAAGACCTCAAAGGTCCCTTCCAGCTCTATTCTGATTGGTTGATTGGATTGGTCCCATCATTTTTGAAAATGATGGGAGTTGCAGTCCCAGCATGTACCAGAGGGGGGCACAACAGATTAAGAAAGGTTGGTCTACTACTACCAGTCTGGTTTATTGCTCATTGTTCTAATTGAAATGCTTTTCAATTTTTTTTTAATGTACATTCATTCATTTAATGTGCCTAATTATACACTATGCCTCACTTTTACACCTTTTAGAACTTTTTGCTTTTTTTCCCCTCAAGCTTTTAACATTTATTTCATAAGATTTCTGAGAAGAAATAAATTATTTCAAGTAATTTATTTTATTGCTAATGTACTTCTATGAAACAAACGGCCATGTACATTAATAAGATGATGAAATGCTAGCATAGATGGTCTCTGAGTTAAGCCAATTTACATGTGTTTAAACTGCATGCAAGGAACAAAAAACACAACCCACCATATTAGACCTTGCAAAAAAATGCTGGACACTCTTTGTATACATGGAGGAAGCCACCTGCCATTTTGTGCATATGCAAATATGGCAGGCAAACTGTGCAAAAGTGGACTTGCTCAAGCGGTCCAGGAAGGAAATGGTGCCATAAGCCAATAATTGCTTCTGTTAAAAATCTGATTCCCATGACGTTTCTCTTGTGACACATCCTCTGCATTGAGAAGAGTACTGTAAAAGAGATCAAGAAGGTTGATGGTTTGACACAATGTCCACAATGATCTGATCATTCCCCCCGCCCCTTTCTCTTCCTAGGGGTGTCTCCGGCAGGGCCTGGCGTTGTGGTCATGCAACTGAATGTGCCCAATGGCCCCCAGCCTCCTCAGAATTCATCCATGGTGCAATGGAACCACTGCAAGTACTACAGTTTAGACCAGCGAACTCAGAAGCCTGGTGACATCTATAACCCAGACACTAGCGCTCAGGTAGGGGACCTGGTGAAATAGAGAGAAAAGATTGGGTCATCAGCAACTGAGCTAATTGCCAGCCTGTGTGACTAACCTTTTGACTTCCTCCCCCTCTGTTTCTAGGCCAGCAGCACCCAGCTGAATAGCCCTATCACATCCCCCACACAGTCCCCTACACCATCACCCGTTACCAGCCTGAACAGTGTCTGCACAGGTCTCAGTCCCCTTCCGGTGCTCACACAGTTCCCTCGGCCTGTGGGCCCAGCACAAGGTAACAAAGGTAGTGGGAGAGGATTTATCGTAATGAGCAGAATGGAAGATTAGCCAATGTGTTTGTATTAGGCTAGGCCAGGGGTGTCAAACTGGATTTCTTTGAGGGCCGGATCAGCACTGTAGGTCTCTGTGGGGGGGGGGGTGGAGACTGGTCAGATGCCTACTGCAACACCCTGCTGGCCAAAACAGGGTACAGGGAGCCAGGTGCGCCCCCCACTGTGCCCCATTTTGCCGGCAGAGTGCTGCAGAAGGCTGTCTAGGCTGAAAATGGGGCATGTGAGAGCTGCACACACACACCCCCAATGCCCCATTTTCACTAGCAAAGGCACTGCAGGCTGGTCCTTTGCGATTTCCAGGCTGGCCCCAAGGACCAGATTTAAGCACCTTGCAGGCTGGATGTGGCCTACGGGCCTTGAGTTTGACACCCCTGTATTAGACTAAAGGGCGATTCCATAAGAGTGATTTTGGTCTTCCAGATCTGAGCTTCTTGCTTGGTGCCCTATTCACCAACTTGTCAGTAGCAGTGCAGGTAATACTCAATGACCACAATTGAGCCCCCAAATTTCTGATATTGTTAAGTGAGTTTTGCCCCATCTCACAACCTTTCTTACCACAGTTGTTAAGTGAATCACTGCAGTCGTTAAATTACGGTTCTTAAGTGAATCTGGCTTTCCCATTAACTTTGCTTGTCAAAAGGTCACAAAAGAGGATCACGTGACTCCGGGATCTTGTGACCGTCATAAATATGAGTCAATTGCCACAGGTCTGAACTTTGATTACGTGGCCATGGGGATACTGCAATGGTTATAAATGTGAAAAATAGTCACAAGTCACTTTTTTCAGTGCCGTTGTAACTGCTTTAAGTCGAGAACTACCTTTAGTATACTACCTGTACACTAAACTGTAAAGATACTACCTTTACAGTTTCAGATTAAGGTAGCTTCACTACAAATTGCAATGCCCGGCCTTTAGAAAACCACAGAGCAGTTCTCCATGGTTTTACACTATGATGCTGAACAATCCCAATATTCTCTTATACTCTTAGAGCTTCAAATTTATTTATTTATTTATTTATTTATTTATTATTTAAATTTATATACCGCCCTATCTCCCAAAGGACTCAGGGCGGTTCACAGGCATATAAAACATCAATATACAAAATTAAAATAATCTTTAAAAAACTTATTCCAATGCCCTATTATTAAAAATGGAAATATAAATATTAAAATCAATTTAAAACCCCTGTAAAATTTAAAATCTAAGCCAGTCCTGCACAGATGAATAAATGTGTCTTGAGCTCGCGACGGAAGGTTCGAAGGTCCGGAAGTTGACGGAGTCCTGGGGAGTTCGTTCCAGAGGGCGGGAGCCCCACAGAGAAGGCCCTTCCCTGGGCGCCGCCAGACGACACTGCCTAGCTGACGGCACCCTGAGGAGTCCCTCCTGTGAGAGCGCACGGGTCGGTGAGAGGTATCTGGTCGCAGTAGGCGGTCCCAGATAACCCGGCCCTATGCCATGGAGCGCTTTAAAGGTGGTCACCAAAACCTTGAAGCGCACCCGAAGGCCACAGGTAGCCAGTGCAGCCTGCGCAGGATGGGTGTTATCACGGGAGCCACGAGGGCTCCATCTATCACCCGCGCAGCCGCATTCTGACTAACTGTAGCCTCCGGATGCCCTTCAAGGGAGCCCCATGTAGAGAGCGTTGCAGTAATCCAGGCGAGACGTCACGAGGCGTGAGTGACCGTGCATAGGGCCTCCCGGTCCAGAAAGGCGCAACTGGCGCACCAGGCGAACCTGGTAGAACGCTCTCCTGGAGACGGCCGTCAAATGATCTTCTAGAGACAGCCGCTCATCCAGGAGGACGCTGTTGCGCACCCTCTCCATCGGGGCCAGTGACTCGCCACCGATGGTCAGCCGGATTTAGCTGACTGTACCGGGATGCCGCATCCACAGCCACTCTGTCTTGGAGGGATTGAGCTTGAGCCTGTTTCTCCCCATCCAGACCCGTCGGCCTCCAGACACCGGGACAGCACTTGATAACCGTTGGGGTGGTCCGTGTAGAAAAGTACAGCTGGGTGTCATCCGCATACAGCTGGTACTTCACACGAAACCACTGATGATCTCACCCAGCGGCTTCATGTAGATGTTGAACAGAAGGCGAGAATCGACCCCGCGGCACCCCACAAGTGAGGCGCCTCGGGGCCGACCTCTGCCCCTGTCAACACCGACTGCGACGGTCGGAGAGATAGGAGGAGAACCACCGATAAACGGTGCCTCCCACTCCCAATCCTCCAACCGGCGCAGCAGGATACCATGGTCGATGGTATCGAAAGCCGCTGAGAGGTCTAATAGGACCAGGGCAGTGGAACAACCCCTATCCCTGGCCCTCCAGAGATCATCCACCAACGCGACCAAAGCCGTCTCCGTGCTGTAACCGGGTCGGAAACCGGACTGAACGGGTCTAGATAGACAGTTTCATCCAGGTGCAAGGGAAACTGATATGCCACCATATTTCTACAACCTTCGCCGGCGGGTTGGAGACCGGACGATAATTACCTAAAACAGCCGGGTCCAGGAAGGCTTCTTGAGGAGGGCCTCACCACCGCCTCTTTCAAGGCGGCCGGAAAGACACCTCCACCAAAGAAGCGCTCGTAATCGCCTGGAGCCAGCCTCGTGTCACCTCCTGCGTGGCCAGCACCAACCAGGAGGGGCACAGGTCCAGTAAACATGTGGTGGCATTCAGCCTCCCCAACAACCTGGCCATGTCCTCGGGAGCGACAGGGTCAAACTCATCCCATACAATGTCACCAAGACCACCCTCAGCCGTCTCACCCGTATCACGCAATCTTGGCCCAACCCACCCCGAAGCTGACCGATTTTATCGTATAGAAAACCGTTAAACCCCCCAGCCCGTCCCTGCAACGGGTCACCCCGCTCCCCCTGGTGTAGGAGGGAGCGGGTCACCCGAAACAGGGCGGCTGGGCGGTTATCTGCCGATGCAATGAGGGAGGAGGCGAGTACGCCTCGCTTCCTCATTGCCACTAGGTAAGCCCTAGTATAGGACTTCACTAGTGTCCGATCAGCTTCTGAACGGCTAGACCTCCAGGAACTCTCTAGGCGTCTTCTCCGCGCTTCATCCTCTCAGCTCCTCGGAGAACCAAGGAGCTGGTTGGGACCTGCGCCGGGTCAGAGGCCGCAAAGGCACGACCGGTCTAAGGCCCCGCCGCCCGTTCCCAGGCCGCAACAAGTTCCCCAGCCGAGCCGTGAGCCAGACCCTCAGGAAATGGCCCAAGCTCCGTCCGGAACCCCTCCGGGTCCATGAGGCGCCCGGGCCGACCTCTGCCCCTGTCAACACCGACTGCGACCGGTCGGAGAGATAGGAGGAGAACCACCGATAAACGGTGCCTCCCACTCCCAATCCTCCAACCGCGCAGCAGGATACCATGGTCGATGGTACCGAAAGCCGCTGAGAGGTCTAATAGGACCAGGGCAGAGGAACAACCCCTATCCCTGGCCCTCCAGAGATCATCCACCAACGCGACCAAAGCCGTCTCCGTGCTGTAACCGGGTCGGAAACCGGACTGAACGGGTCTAGATAGACAGTTTCATCCAGGTGCAAGGGAAACTGATATGCCACCATATTTCTACAACCTTCGCCGCGAAGGTTGAGACCGGACGATAATTACCTAAAACAGCCGGGTCCAGGAAGGCTTCTTGAGGAGGGCCTCACCACCGCCTCTTTCAAGGCGGCCGGAAAGACACCTCCACCAAAGAAGCGCCAGAATCGCCTGGAGCCAGCCTCGTGTCACCTCCTGCGTGGCCAGCACCAACCAGGAGGGGCACGGGTCCAGTAAACATGTGGTGGCATTCAGCCTCCCCAACAACCTGTCCATGTCCTCGGGAGCGACAGGGTCAAACTCATCCCATACAATGTCACCAAGACCACCCTCAGCTGTCTCACCAGATCCCCCCAATCTTGGCCCAAACCATCCCGAAGCTGAACGATTTTATCGTATAGATAACCGTTAAACCCCCCAGCACGTCCCTGCAACGGGTCATCCCGCTCCCCCTGGTGTAGGAGGGAGCGGGTCACCCGAAACAGGGCGGCTGGGCGGTTATCTGCCGATGCAATGAGGGAGGAGGCGAGTACGCCTCGCTTCCTCATTGCCACTAGGTAAGCCCTAGTATAGGACTTCACTAGTGTCCGATCAGCTTCTGAACGGCTAGACCTCCAGGAACTCTCTAGGCGTCTTCTCCGCGCTTCATCCTCTCAGCTCCTCGGAGAACCAAGGAGCTGGTTGGGACCTGCGCCGGGTCAGAGGCCGCAAAGGCACGACACGGTCTAAGGCCCCGCCGCCCGCTCCCAGGCCGCAACAAGTTCCTCAGCCGAGCCGTGAGCCAGACCTCAGGAAATGGCCCAAGCTCCGTCCGAACCCCTCCGGGTCCATCAGGCGCCTGGGACGGAACCAACGTGTCGGCTCCGTCTCCCTGCGGTGGTGAATGGCGGTCAGAAAGTCCAGACGAAGAAGAGAGTGATCTGACCATGACAAAGGTTCAATGACTATTTCCTTTAAGTCCAGATCTCTCAACCACTGACCAGAGACAAAAATCAGATCCAGAGTGCCACCCCCAATGTGGGTAGGGCCATCAACTACTTGGGTCAGGTCCAAGGCCGTCATGGAAGCCATGAACTCCCGAGCTACCGTCGATGACGAGCCGGACGATGGCAAGTTAAAGTCCCCCACGACTAAAAGTCTGGGGGTCTCAACTGCCACCCCAGCAATTGAAAGCAGTCTAAATACTACTACCTGAATATTTGCCTAATACAGAACATGGGCATTTTACCTGTAAATGGGTATGTTTTCAACTGTTTGCCCATTGATTTATGAAGAAGTGAAGGTCCTTCTTAATAAAGAAGAGAAGATTAAGATCTCACCAATATGCTCAACAGACATTGCTCTTCCCCAGTCACATACATTTTTAAACAGCTGAAATATCATGAGATCACTAAATTTCACTTAGGAAAGATTGTTGACCTTTGATTACTATACTGTCTATGTCCTCTCTCCCACCCTTATTTATGATACAAAAAGAGTCAGGGGGCCATCAATTAACTTTTCTTGGTCTCTTTTTTTCCCCCCAGGTGATGGGCGCTATTCCTTGCTGGGTCAGCCGCTGCAGTACAATCTCTCCATTTGTCCCCCACCTCTCTTGCACAACCAGTCCAGCTATACAGCACATCAGGTGAGAGGAGACAAGGCTGGAGGCCTCAAGGAAGCACTTCTCAGCTGAGTGGTCAAAACTTTGAGACCACTCAAATCTTTTTCCCTTTAAGAAATTAGTCATAGACCTCCTTGACATTACATGAGCCATGGTGGCACAGTGGTTAGAATGCAGTATTGCAGGCTAATTTTGCCAATTGACAGCAGTTTGATTCTCATAGGTTGACTCAGCCTTCCGTCTTTCCGAGGTTGGTAAAATGAGGACCCAGATTGTTGGGGGCATTAGGCTGACTCTGTAAACAGCTTAGAGAGGGCTGTAAAGCACTGTGGAGAGGTATATAAGTCTAAGTGCTATTGCTATCAACCAGTTTTCCCCAACACAATCCTCTTAAGATTTTTTCCACTTTTTCAAAAACAGGAAGCAGTCATGCTGCAGCAGCAAGCAATCATCCTGTTCTCTTTGCTTCCAAGAATTGTCCTGGGCTCCACATTGCCTTGTTGACATTCTGCAAAAATAAAAAAGCTAGGTAATTGCAGCCCAATGTTTTAATATAGACCCATGACTGCCTATTCCCGCTAGTCCTAAAGATAAGAGAATGACTGCTGAGTGTAGCATGTATCTGGCAAATGGGTGCAAACCAGGGGTGAAATGCTCCCGGTTTGGACCAGATCGCCCAATCCGGTAGTGATTGGCAATGGGTGGTTCAGAGAATCGGTAGCAAAAATCTCATCAGAGGGTTGTGTTTTTTTTTACTTTTAAAAGTATTTTTTCTTCGGCCAAAAAAATGCTTTTAAAAGTTAAAAAAAAAAAGCCTCTGATGATCGCGCGGCTTAGCTGGGATTGTCAGAACCCTTTAAAAGCATTTTTTCTACAACCTCTTCAGCCGAAGAGGTTGTGGCTACTTATGACAATGGTGAAGGCTCAGTAAAACCTTTGTGCACTTTAAAATTAACCTTCTTCAGTAGTGAGAGTCAAAGTGTGCAGAATGCAAAATCTCCCGTCTAATTCCAAGCCTGCTAAATTTCATTTAGCAAAATTGCTCCTTCTCAGACTTGGTTTGGACTGGCCTATTGGTTAGAACATGAGAGATTAAGCTTTCCAGTACGTAGCACCAGCTCCTGCAATGAATTCCAGCATAAAAATGTGAAGGGCAGCATATTTGTGTATCTGAGTTACTATTCCTTCGCTCTTCCATCACAGGCACAAACAGGGATGAAGCATGGCAACCGAAGTAAGAAGCAAGCTCTCAAGTCAGCATCCACAGATCTTGGGACAAGTGATGTAGGCAAGTGACACCTCCCCAGTCCCATTGTAGTAGCCTTCTAGAACTAGACCATCCCAGCTCCTGGAATTCCTAGCCAGCATGGCCAGATTTAAGCTTACTTGGAAGGATCAAATTGATGTAGGCTTATCCTCTGCCAAGATGCCAGTGCCACTTGGTCATGAAGATCTGTTATCTTAGTTTGACCAGAGCTTAGACTCCACAAACTCATGACTGATTATACCTTTGAGTTCGGTAACGGTAAACTGGTATTTGATGCAGGAAGTCCTCAACTTACAACAGTTCATTTAGTGACCATTCAAAGTTACAACACACTGGGGGAAAAAGGGACTTATGGCCGTTTTTTCCACACTTACGATTGTTGCAATATCCCCGTGTGATCAAAATTGAGATTCTTGGCAAGTGATTCATATTTATGACAGTTGCAGTGTCCCGGGGGGCATGTGATCCCTTTTGTGACCCGATAAGCAAAGTCAATGGGGAAGCCAGATTCACTTAACAACTGTGTTACTAACTTAACTGCAGTGATTCACTTAGCAAAGGGGGCAAAATTCACTTAACAAACGCCTCATTTGCAAACAGAAATTTTGGGATGAGTTGTGGTCATAAGTCAAGGAGTACCTGTACTACACTTTGCCTCTGAAGATGTAGGTGTTGCCCAGGATATTTGGTTCATTCAATGCTACTGATAATTTTTATTGGGCCCTCTCATCAACAAATGTCCCAGGTGCCCACTTCTTGGTGAATCCTAATGGACCTGCCTGATAGTAGCAGCAAATAGCAAAATCATTGCTGTCAGCGCCAAGGAGCTAGGAGCTGTTGTATTGGCATCTCACAGTGCTTCCAACATAACACCACTATTTCTTCAAGCTTTCTAAAAATATGAGTCTAATAGAGCCAGCCGTCTTCATAATTTATCTATTTTACACTCTATCTTTTCTCTCTTATCAATACTAGGTTTATACATATATAGCCTACTCCTTTTTCCTCTGCAAATGCCTTTTTAAAAAAAAGGAATAATGCTGACTTTCAGGAAGTTTAACAAATTAACAAAAGTTGGAAGGGACCTTTCAGGTCATCTAGTCCAACCCCTTGCCCAAGCAGGAAACCCTACATCTGCCTCTGCCTAGGATCAAACTCACAACTTGAAGTGTGAAACTAACTGTTCAGAACTCTTCGTTCATTCTTGGGAAATGAGTAAGCAAATTTGATTTGTGCAAGGCAGGCTAAGAAGCCAAAAAAGTTCCCATGTCAATCATTGAGGAGGGGCACTGAAAATCCCCCCATAAACAAATTAGAGCCACTCTGTTTGCACTCTCCAATGGAAAATTGCTTGGTGCTATATTTGTTACATACCTGTTTAATATTAGTAAAGAATCTGCCTGCCAGGATCCAGCACTCCTACTCACTGGAAACTGGAACTGCTATGATGTTTGCATACTTGAGGCACACATATTCAGATGTACTGCCAAGGGAATGGTCAGCAGAACTGATTTCCTGAGCACAGAACCCCTTGTGAAAAATGATTCAGTGTACATAAAGCTGACTAAGTAGGGAAATATCATTTTTCCCAGCAGAGCCTTTTATTTAGGGATATGGAGAAATATAGATTAGATACAGATAAAGATATATTCCCACGCCATCACCCTCTCATACTAATTTTCAACTTGGTAGGGTTGTTTTTTTTTAAATGAACAGTTTATAAGAAAGGGATTTTTTGGGGGTGGTGTTATAAATGTTTTGCATCGATCATTCTTTTGTGAATACATTGGGAGAATTGTATTTAAAGTGGGGTGATTAGAAACATCCCACCAAACTGCATTTCCCAGAATTGTTTAGGAAGCTGTCCCATTTATATAACCTGCATACACTTTAAATCTCAGTATTTTCCTATCATTTTTTTCCACTAATCTATAACACTAAGGTTTACCTCCGTAATACAGGTAGTCCTCAACTTACCACAGTTCCTTTATTGACCATTTGAAGTTACAACAACAGTGAAAAAAAGTTTTATGGCCATTTTCAATACTTATAACCATTGCAACATCCCCAGGGTCACGTGATCAAAAATGGCAGCTGACTCATATTTATGACGATTGCAGTGTCCCGGTGTCATGCAATCATCTTTTGTGACCTTCTGACAAGCAGAGTCAATGGGGAAGCCAGTTTCACTTAACAGCCATGTTACTAGCTTAACAACTTTGACAGAAAAGGTCATAAAATGAGGCAAAACTCCCTTAAAAATTGGGGCTAAATGATGGTCTTAAGTCAAGGATTACCTGCAATATATTCTTTGGGAGACATTTTTTCCCATTTTTCCCTTTGTTTTTTTAAATTGTAGAGTGTGTAGAGTGCCCTTCAAAACCAGATTTTGTTAGATGGTTTGCTGTACATTTGTATTATCAGTGATAGTTAAATGATAATTAAGGCGTGCAATAAAATAAAAAGCAGCAATTAGATACTTAAAAACATTACTGCAGCATTGAATTTACATAATGATAGATTAAGAGGCCCATAATTTTAACCCTCTTTGCCTGGTACTGAAAAGTTAATAAAGCTGGCACCAGACATATCTCAGAAAGGACGCTGAGTCAGAGAGGCTACCAGGATAATATGAATGGCCATTCACATGCATTTTAGAACATGTTCATGGTACGTTTAGTAAATAGGAATTCATTACCAATGAGCACCCAGCAGGGCTCGGTTAGGTATCAACTTTCTACATTGGATCCCATGCTTTCAGATAGAACTAGAATGATTTTGTATCGTTTCTGAAAAAAAAAAATATCTCATTACGTTCTTGTGTTTTTCCATGGTTGGCTATTCCTGCTAATGTCTAATATGATGAAACAGATGGAGAGGAACTGGCTGAGATGTGGAATAGTTTCCCAAAAGAGGGAAGTTGGTGTAGCATTTTGCAGGCATTGCTGAGGGACCGAGTCACTGATAACCAAAGCCCGGCGAAAGCAATTTGATATGTGGAGATATGCGTTCTACACTGCCAGAGCGGGGGGATCTTTCATTTAAACAGGCTGTACATAATGTAGTGTGGCAAAGGAGATTCCCCAGCCTTGCTTGCTTGACTTAGGTGCTGATTGTCCCAAAGGAGATATTAACTGATGATGTTAGTCTGTCACTTTCAACAGAGTGGGGACTTCTAAAACTAACCTTCCCATGAACCTTAGGTTCTGTTTCCAAGGCCAAAAGCCAAGAATTTTAGTCCCTGGGAGACTGTTGGCCTGGGAGAGTTAGGTCTCCAAGTCAGAAGTCTGGAAAGTTATTAATTTAGGAAAGCTGAAGTCTCCTTGTGTTTTGTTCACAGCCTTTTGCCTCCCCGCCCCTCCGGAGGATACTAACCATATTTCTTTTCCTTTTTCTTTGCTCCGGTTGCCTCTTCCGACAGTGTTGGGCCGTATCTTGGAAGTTACCGACCTGCCCGAAGGGATCACACGTACCGAAGCCGACAAGCTCTTCACCCAGTTAGCCATGTCTGGTGCCAAAATCCAGTGGCTGAAAGAAACTCAGGGGCGTCCTGGGGGCGGGGGCGACAATAACCACGGGACTGCAGAGAACGGCAGGCATTCTGACCTTGCTGCCTTATACACCATCGTGGCCGTCTTCCCCAGCCCTTTGGCAGCCCAAAACGCATCCCTGCATCTCAACAACTCTCTTAACTGCTTCAAGTTGCGTATGGCCAAAAAGAACTACGACCTGCGTGTGCTGGAGCGTGCCAGCTCCCAATAGGGGCAGACAGAGGGGCGGGGAGGGGGGGGGGCAACAAGCACATTGGACTGGCCTCTCCAGCCTCACCTCCCCCACCCAACGGCCCCTTGACCAGCCTCCTTTAGTTCCACATGCGCCTCCCCTTCTTTCTTTTTTTCCCCTTTTTTAATTTCGGTGGTAGAGGGGGTAATTTCCTGGAGATATTTATATGGACAAAATGAAGAGAAAGAGACATTGATTTTTTTGTTTTTGTTTTGTTGGGGGGGTGTTCTGTTTTTTTTAATTATTATTTTTGTGTGGAGGAACATGTCCTGCCCTTTGCCCCCTCTCCGGAACACGTGTATATTGTTTTGTTCAGCGTTGTGCCGCGGTACGGAGCCGTATTTAATTGCACATAACAGATGTTGGCTGGGTATATTCACTGTACATTTTATTTAATCTGGGTTTATTATTATTAATATTATTATTTGGTTTTTAAATATAAAAGAATCGTCTGTCACTTTAAAGCTGTTTCCTGCCTACCTCTCTTACGCAAACTGAATATTGGGAAACCCATCACAAGCAATAGCATTGATCAATTTTTCATCCCAGGCATATAACATTGGGAGGCAGAGCTGGAATATTATATTTGGCCTTTTGAGGGTGGAGGTGAGGGAGGGCAGAAGGTAAGGGTAGTTATAACCTTAAGCCAAAGCCAGTCTGAACCTTGAGTTATACAGTCAGTTTTGTCCAGTGGTTAAGCCACCAGGCTAGAAACCAGCAGACCATGAGCTCAAGTCCCGCCTTAGCCATGAAAGCCAGCTGGGTGACTTTGAGCCAGTCATTCTTTCTCAGCCCAGCCTGCCTCACAAGGTGGTGGTTGTGGGGAAAATAGGAAGAGAAGGAAGATGTGTTTGGATATGTTTGCCGCCTTGAGTTATTTGTAAAAATAATAAGGTGGGATACAAATTAAATTAATAATAAAATAAATGTAATAAGTTGGCACTGAATTCTTGAATACCTGAGCAGCAAGTAGTTTGAATCTGTTCTTTTATCCCAACACAAATTTCAGGTAAGATGCCCTTTCCTCCTCCTTAATGCACTTTAATTCAGAAGAATTACAAACAGAATTGCATATAAAAGGGACATAACAGTTAAGATCATAGAGTTTTTACATGTATATATATAATCCTAGTTTGTATTACGTGAAAAAATAAGGTACTTCTAAAACTAGTCATTTTTTTCCTCCTCTTAGCCATAGCAGCAGAGATCTGTGTAAGCGCATTTTGTGTGTGTATGTGTAGCACTAAGTCAACACTCCCTTTGGGTCCTATTTTAATTTATGTTAGATTTAAATGCCCATTTTATTTGGCCCCAAGAGCCTTAGATGAAAATTTTAGCCTAATACATTGTTAGTTGCGAAGTCGTGTCCGACCCATCGTGACCCTATGAACAATGTTTTTCCAGGCCTTCCTGTCCTCTACCATCCTCTGGAGTCCATTTAAGCTCACACCAACTGCTTCAGTGACTCCATCCAGCCACCTCATTCTCTGTCGTCCCATTCTTCTTTTGTCCTCATTCTTTCCTAGCATTAGGCTCTTTTCCAGTGAGTCCTTCCTTCCGAGATTAAGTGGCCTAATACATTACAGTGTAATAAATTACGATTTTAGATTTGCATCAATCATTTACTTTCAGTTGAAATTTACTCTAATCAAAAAAACTTCCCCATGATCTTCAAATGTGAATACCCAAATGTGTTGTAGATGTTTTGCTTCTGGTATTTAGTTATAGAGTTATTGCTTGATTTAATAACTTGGTAATTTGGTGACTGATAAAAGATGATCGATTTTTACTCCATTATTTTAACACTGTTCTATTTGTGCCATAGAAGGAAAGCTATAAAATCAGAGTTATGATACATGATACCATTGGAAAGGCCTGGCCTATGTCCTCCCCAATTGTATAATATTTAGGTTATTTTGCTGCTGTTTGCATTTTAGTGGCAAAATGGCCTGAATGTTATGCAATTGGGGAGAACTTGACATAGGCCAAGCCTTTCCAATGACATCATGTATCCTAGCTCTGATTTTATGTTGTCTTAATTTCAGATTGCCTACTGAAAAAGGAAGCATCTGCATGCATGGGGTCAAGTGATAAAATCTTGCAGAAGCCTTTTCCAACTCAGTTATGCTGGAACTGCAAATCCCAGAATTCTCAAGTCATGCTAGCCAGAGGAAGAATTGTGGGATTTGTGGTTACAGTACCTTGGAGGAGAAGATGTCAAAGTGACAATGGCTGTTGGATACGAAAAGGCAAGAAGAAAAGGTGTTGTTTTTTTTAATAGCAGCTTTCCACAAAGTTAATCTGTTATCCTTAATTAGTTAATAACACCTCTGAATTAGATAATTTCTTTTTTTAAAATGTAAAACCTGTTGGCAAGTACGAAGCATTAGGAAATAAAGAATTTTATTTCCAAAGAATTTTAACAAAGAATTTTATTCTGAAAAGGCAAAGAGAGTTGCTTGTGGTTTAATAATTGCATGATTTTTTTCAGTGTGAAAAAGGAAGGCTGAACAAGCGAAGGGGTGCTACACAAGAATTGCTTTGAAACTTTTCAGCTCTCCACAGCCATTTCATATCTAGGATTAGAGGTTACAAAATTTCAACTTGCAAGACTGACATCCAAGCAAGCATCATGGTCGGAATCTTCTCAATTTAGAAATTACAATACATAAATCCAGTATTGTCGAAGAGCTATAGTGAGATGGATTCCCAATTGGTATTGTGTATGTGGTAGCTTTTGTGTAGAATTGTAAAACATCTAGATCTTGGCTAAATAATGTTTTTCTCTTTCAAAATTCATGGGAGGAATGGAATCACTCTCTTAATGCAAGCAAAACTGTTGCAGTTGATTTCCAGGTAAATGATATTTCAGTATCAATCAAATATCAGGTAAAAGAATTCTGTAATGGTTATGTTTAGTTCTGGATTTGCTTTAAGAAAACAAAGGTATACAGGTATCCCTCTACTTACCAACAGTTCATTTAATGACTTCAGAATTACAACAGCAGTGAAAAAAAGTGACATGGCCGTTTTTCACACTTACAACCGTTGCAGCATCTGCATGGTCACATGATCAAAATCCAGATGCTTGGTAACTGGTTCATATTTATGATGGTTGCAGTGTCCCGGGGTCGTGTGATCACCTTTGGTGACTTTCTGACAAGCAAATTCAATGGGGAAGCCAGGTTCCTGGGACTCTGCAGATGGAATCTTGTGACACAGATGTAATGGGGGAGCTCAATATGGTTGACCGTTTGTGGGGAGTTTAGTAGACAAAATGGGTACAGTGGAAAAGTTTTGTGCATTGATTTTTTCCCTTACATTATTAGGAGGAAATATTCTCTTCAGAATTGACATTTTGAAGTGTTGTCTTAATAGAAATGGCCTATGGATTGTTCTCCTCTTAGTCGTAGAGGAGATCAACCCTGACTGCTTTTTAGAAGGCCAGATCCTGAAGATGAAACTCAAATACTTCGGCCACCTAATGAGAAGGAAGGACTTGCTGGAGAAGAGCCTAATGCTGGGAAAGATTGAGGGCAAAAGAAGAAGGGGACGACAGAGAATGAGGTGGCTGGATGGAGTCACTGAAGCAGTAGGCGTGAGCTTAAATGGACTCCAGAAGGTGGTAGAGGGTAGGAAGGCTTGGAGAAATGTCATCCATGGGGTTGCGATGTGTCGGATATAACTTTGCAACTAACAACAAAAGAAATGGATTGTTCAACCTTGCTTTGGTGCAAGACATCAACTCAGCCTTCAAGTTGGCCATCAAAAGTATACAGCACATTCAAAAGTTGTAATTTACAGCACAGACTGTACATGTCCTCAAAAGTAATATCAAACCCCACACTGGTGGGCAAAATGAAGAAAGGTAAGAATTATTCAAATTTTAGATGTATTCCAGTAAATACATCAGTACAATTCAGAATCTTAGTGCAAGAGGAATTTCCTTCCTTAGTTATTAGTGAATTCATTAAGGTGGCCCTCTCAAGTCTGCTATGCTACTTCATCATGGAAGGTGTGTTTGCAAGAGGGAAGAGGGAAGGAAGAATGCTAAGGGCAGATGTCAACAACATATACATCCATTAGAGCCACCCAAGGTCTGAAGATCATCTCAGCTGCTCGACTAAAAGCCAGGCACCTACTTTTCACCACATTGATTTTGCAGCAGTAATATCAGAAGATACTGAAGGTGGATGATTATTTTAGAGACACCAAGGGCATAATTTCATAGTGCTTGGGAGCGAGCACTATAAATCTCTATTTTACCAAGAGAACCACATAGATAGAAAGATTAAAATAAATAACAATGTGCCAGATGATGAGTTCCCCAGGTTGGATGACATTCAAAATACTATTGAAGAACAACTAAAGATGTTTCTAATTCTAAAGATGCTTGTGCTATGGTTTAATTAATGTGTTGGGACATCTAATTACTGATGTCATTCAGGAAAAGAAAATCAGAATAGAAACATGAACTGCCAGAAGTAAGAACATGGAAAAGCTCACCACAGTGAAAGATGAATAGGGTCAACTACATGTTGACATCTTTGGCATCAGCAAATCAAAATGGGCTGAAATTGGACACTTTCAGTCTGAGGACTATGCTGGCTGTTGTTGTTTTAACCAGTTGTGTCTGACCCTTGGAGATTTTATAGGCAAGTGCTCTCCATGCCACCCTGTCAAGCGTAGCTCCTTTCAGTTGTTGGATGTTCATCTTTGTATCAGTTTTGATGCTGTTTATTACTCAGACATTAAAGCAGTGTTGTATTCCAAGGGAATATCTAGCATTGATAGTGTTTGGGCAAAAGGCAGTCAATGACCTAATAAAAGTTAGACTTTGTATACACCCTTTTAATACAATGATTATCCAACTTTATGATCTAACCACTGATGCAGAAGAAAAGAAGAGTTCTCCAAAGAACATCCAAAACTAGGTATGCACGCCCCTTACCTCTTCAACACCAATCACTACAGATCTCAAATGCAAATTGATAAATGCAAGAAGCATTGTTAACAAATTACCTGAACTTATCCTCTTGTTAAACAGTGGCACATTTGATAACATTTTTGTTTGTGAAACATGGCTGAATTCATCCCTTCCTGACTCCATTATCTCAAACAAAGAATATCAAGTCTATCGATCAGATCGTGAAAACCAAAGAGGTGGTGGAGTGGCTATCTTTTACAAAAAGTCACTGAACCTAAAAAATATCCAAGTAGCACATAAACTTTCTCTTCCTGAAACTATTGTATGCGACCTATCCCTTAACACTACTCTTCGATTCTTACTATGCTACAGAGCCCCTGACTATGACATTAACCATGCAAATATGCTAACCTCAATGCTAACATGGTTAAGAAGAGTTCTCCATTCCTCTGAAAACAACAAAATGCCTTATCCCACCAAACTTGAAATCCTAGGCTTAGAAAACTTGGAACTCCGTCGCCTACGACAAGACCTAAGTTTAACTCACAGAATCATCTATTGTAATGTCCTTCCTGTTAAAGACTACTTCAGCTTCAATTGCAATAATACTAGAGCAACCAATAGATTTAAACTTAATGTCAACCGCTTTAATCTAGATTGCAGAAAATATGACTTCTGTAACAGAATCATCAGTGCTTGGAATACTTTACCTGACTCTGTGGTCTCTTCCCATAATCCTAAAATCTTCAACCAAAAACTGTCTACTATTGACCTCACCCCATTCCTAAGGGGACCATAAGGGGCATGCATAAGCGCACAAAACGTGCCTACCGTTCCTGTCCTATTGTTTTTCTTTTCTTCTTCCTATATACATATATGCTTATACCTCCTTATATTTACCCATATATGTGTTTATATATTATATAATCTTTTTGTATGATACCTACATAAATTGTTATGACAAAATAAATAAATAAATAAAAGGAAATTGAAGGTGGTTATAGTTAAGTTTACTCTGAAATAAAAAAAAACTGCAAGCACAATGCGCTGCTTGTGGTGGAGATTGGAATGCTAAGACTGGAAATATTAAGAAGACCTAGTTGGAGTCTATGATTTGAGTAACTAAAATAAACCAAAACAACTTATCAATCCAGTGAATTTCTTCATTGCCAAACAATGAAACAATCAAAATGATGCTGATGTACCTGAACATCATCAGAAGGTACACAGAAATCAGATTGATTAAATCATTGGTACAAGAGGTAGAAGTTTCTTCTGTTATAGCAGCATATATGTGATCAGAGGCTGACTCTGGAGCAGATGATGAACTCTTCATTGCAAGTTCCAAGTCAAGTAAAGGAGGAAGGGAAAAGTCTTCCAGTTTCCACCACATGAGCTGATACTTACCATTTTCAAGAAGAACATCAGGAATTATTGTCCTAATTGAAAGGAACCAGAGGAACAGTGGAATGAAATAAAAAAAGGAGGTGAATGTGAAAAGAGACTGCCAAAGATCAAGAAATGAAAAAAAGCAAACTGGACAGGCACAGATTTCAACAGATTGACAGGACTGCAGGAAAAAAAAACTGGATATAAAAAAATTGGTGGAAATTATCAATTAGAGAAATTTAATGGAAGGACCATAACAAAGAATTTCAGAGAACTGTCAGAAGAGTAAAGAAGCAGTATTACAACATGTGATAAGAGTAGAAAATATGCTTTTTCCATGGTGGCTCCTTCCCTGTGGGACACTTTGTTCCCTGAAATTCGAGAGGATTCTACCCTCACCAGCCTTCCATAAAGCTTCTGAAGATCTGGCTTTTCCCCTAAGCAATGGAATAAGACTGAAAAACTGCACATTAGAAGTTTGACTTAGCACTAGGTCTTCATTATTTTTAATGCTTTAATGTGTTTAGTTTTATAATACGTTGTATGTTGTATAACTTCCCATTGGAAGTTGCCCAGAATTGGTTAAAAGATGGGTAGCTATATGCATATTTTAAATAAAATAAATAACATTAGAACCGTCATTAAAAAGGCACAACAAAGAATGTTCTTCCTGCGTCAACTCAGAAAGCACAGACTGCCCAAGGATCTACTGATATCTTCTATAAAGGAATTACTGAGTCTGTCATTTGTACTTCTCTAACTGTCTGGTTTGGTACAGCAACCAAACAGGACAGGCACAAACTTCAATAGATAGATAAGACTGCAGGAAAAAAAATTGGAACCAGTCTGCCTTCCACTGAAGACCTATATACTATATGAGCTAGAAAGAATGCATGAGAAAATACCTACAGATCCCCTCACATCCTGGACATAAACTGTTTTAACTTCTTCCCTGGGGATGTTGCCACAGGGCATTGCATGCCAAAACAATTACACACAGTTTTTACTCATATGCCATCACTCTGCTAAACCCATAATCTCCAACAGCATTGTCTTTGCCAAAAAATATTTAACCATGTAGCAGGACTGTATTACTATTCTTTTCATCATTCCTATTACCTACTCTCATTGGTATCTTATGGGTGTCATTTTGTTGGTTGTATTATCTTATGTTTTATGATTGTATCTTAAGATTTATGATTTATGATTTTGTTACTGTATGTATACTGAAAGCTTATGCACCAGAAACAAATTCCTGGGGACTGGGGGCTAAAACATATAAAGAATGGTTGCTGGAATTGGATATGTCTAGCTTAATGAAAAGAAGGACTGGGGGGACATCATAGCACTGTTCCAATACCTCAGGGGTTGCCACAAAGAGGAGGGAGTCAAGCTATTCTCCAAAGCACCTGAAGGCAGGACAAGAAGCAATGGGATGGAAACTAATCAAGGAGAGAAGCAACCTAGAGCTAAGAAGACATTTTCAGGCATTGAGAACAATTAATCAGTGGAACAACTTGCCTCCAGAAGTTGTGAATGCTCCAACACTGGAAGTTTTTACAATGAATTTGGACAACAATTTGTCTGAAATGTTGTAGGGTTTCTTGGCTGAGTAGGGGGCTGGACTAGAAGACCTCCAAGATTCTTTCCAACTCCTATTCTATTCTATTCTATTCATCAGAGAAGAATTCATATAATGAAATAGTGGAGGAGACATGTAGGACACAGAACTGATTCACTGGCAGCCAGATGAATACTGTGGGCAGTATTCATTGCAAAATGGCCAAGATCTTTGCCTATTTTGAGGAAAGCTGGTGCCAAAGAATGAGATTATCCCATGAAGCAGACAAAAGAACAAAAAACAAAACCAGAGGCAAACTCTTTGCAGTACTGCCCCATTTTTATATTAAATCTCCCTTTTGTGTTGTAAATAGCAATCTGTGTGGTACTTTGCAAAATATTAAGGTTTAGTCTTGACAATTAGATTTTAGTCGATGTGCTGCATTAATGAACCCACAGAGAGGCCAGATGCATTCAGTTCCTTGCGTCAGGTCAGCCTTGCAAAAGCTAGGACCTTCCAGATTTATTTGATTTCAGTTCCAATGACTGCTAGTCCTTCTCTAAGCGAATAACTACTTTTTCTGCTATAAGCTTCTTATGGACACCATTCATTTCTTGAGATTTGAATATAACTTGAAATGGCAGGCATGTACAATAAGTCAAGTTTGTTTGAGAAAAAAACAAGTCCTTTGGTCTTATTTATTGTTAGATTTATATTCTACCTTTTATTCAGCTCAAAGGGGTGTATTTAGTGCTTTCTCTTCTAATAACAATGCTGTAAAGGAGCTTGACTGTACATTTATTTATTATTTATCCTGCCTGAGCACTCTTTCCTTCCATTTCCCTCACAACGAGCATCCTGAGAGGTAGGTAAAGGCTGAATAAGTGGCCAAAAATCACCCAGTGAGCAAGGGTGGACTAGAACCCAGCTCTGCTTTGGGCCAGTCGATTACTTAACCATGAAACTGCTAACCAAACCAGCTTGCTTTTCAAGAGAAGCTGGGATTTCTGCTGTCATGCCTTGGATCCAACGTGTAAACCTAGAGGCAATTTGGCCAAAAGAAAGAAAAAGGTTTTATTTCCAGTTTGGAAAAAGGGACAGTTCAGAAGATACAGGAGAGCGGGGTGGTTTGCTGCCAGGTACTTCCATGAGAAAATCTGCAATCTAGAGAGTTAGAAATGAAATATCAAGCCTATGTTTTATCTAACTTTCAGCAAGCAACCTATCTCAGCTTGAGACATGGGTGCAAATTTCTGCAGCACTGAGCAGTCAGAATTTGTTTTTCCTCTTGGGCAAAGCAACCCATCTCCGGGCCAGTTTGGGACAAATCTCAGACCTTCCAGGTCCTCCAAGGGCTGGGCAGATCTGATCGGCTACTGCCTCCTTTGGGCCTGTTTTTGGCCCGCAACTCATGCCCAAATCCAGGCTCAGATTTCTCTGTGTCAGCCCTGCCCATGGAGGGCAGCTGTTCGTTCCTTTCTTGTCCTGTCACTCTGACTGGGAACACCCGAATCATTTACATCTTGAGACTCAAGAGGAAAATTGAAATTATCCTTGGCAGATCTCTAAAAGATGTTGGGGAGAAGGGAAGAGAGCTGAGTTTGGGAAAGATACAATTAACAGGAATACCTCCTTTCTTTTAGAAAGTAAGTATTTTCCCCCTTTTTTCCCTAGTTTTATTCTTTGTAAGTTTTTTTTTTTAAAAACAGGAATACAAAAATCTTTCTATTCTGAGAATTGGAAAGCTAGAGTTAAGTGACCCTCTTGGAAAAAGTGGCTTGTTTCTCCTCGTTTAAGCTGTCTGTATTTGCGACGTGTGTCTGTCCAATTTCTGGAGGTCAAAAATGGCTGAATACTAGAAGATCTGGAGAGGGGATTGCTATCACAACAGAGAAATGGCATTTTATGACTGCCTGTAGGCCAGGGAATATGATGGGATCCTTGTATACTGTAACTTGTAATTTGAGCTGCTGCTGGTGTTCAAGACTGGCCTAAGATTTTATTTTCGCCAGACGGGTTTTTTTTCTGGATCTTTCAGTTCTGCAGGGGAAAAAAAATGGCATCTGTTACCAGCTCAGCAAGTCTCATTCTGAGAAGGAACGGGGTTGATCTGTGGCCCTTTGCAGCTCCCAGGAGACAAGATAAGGGCCTGCTTCCTAGGTTGAAATGTGAGCTATGTGACGCCATGGATCCAGAATGGAAAGGGGAGAAGCTAAACTTTGAGCAGAATTTGAAGAAGCCTCAGTGCTGGAGGCAGCTTTGTTCTCCGTACAGCCCTGAGATCAATTGGAAGCTTATGGCAGAGTCTGAGTGGAATTGGGGGAAGCAGATGGCTTTCTGTCCATTTGTGGGCAATCAGATAGAGAGATGCATTGGATAGCAATGTTTTCCCACCGAGAAGCTACACTAAATATGACTGATCCGCAGCTTGAGCTGGTTTTGGGATTGGCCGCTCCCTAACCTTGTCACAAAAGTTGAGGTGATAATATAAAGATCAGAGGAAAGGGTGGGGGGGAGGCCTTTTTCCCCCTCCTGGTTTGATAATGGGGCTCCGTCCTGGTACTGATAAGCAATAGCCCTCTGGGACATGGGAGAAAACTTAAGAGGCCGGATATATTTCTAGAGGGTTCAGAAGAAGGGGAGGGGGGAGGAGGTGAGAGAATTTCGATCATTCCGTGGTATTTGCTCTTAGTGTAATTTAGGTATTTCAAGCTGGATGTGTGACCCATGTGGCCCATGGTGGCATGTGGCCCTGGACAGCTAGTAATGTGGCCTCGGAAGATAATGAAAGTTATAAAAAAAATAAAGGAAGTTTGTTATTTATAGACCTTAATTTTATTCTGTTTTTTATTCGGCCCAAGACAATTCTTCTTTATTCAATGCACCCCAGGCAAGGCAAAAGATTGGAGCAGTGATGGCTAACCATTTTTTCCCTCGGGTGCCAAAAGCACATACCCACACCTATAATGCAATGCCCCACTTGCACGCCCCACCCCCCCCATGCACATGCGCACACGACCCCCTGCAAGTGCACAAGACCCCACTCCCTCCCCCCCCCCACGCATGCACGCTTGACCCCCTCCTTTTGGCTTCACATCCAAAAACAGCGCCGGGGGTGTGTGGGGAAACCCTCGCCTCCCAAAATGACTGGGAGGCAGGGAAAAGCCTCCCAAAACGGCTGGGGGTGGGGAAGCCTCACCTCTCAAAACGGCTGGGAGGAAGGGAAAAGCCTTGCCTCCCAAAACAGCAATCTCCGGAAATCTGGGAAGGCACAGGCGGCAGAAAGTGAGGAGAAAGTTAGGTCTTCCCGCGAATGCGCGTGTATCTCCTGCTTGCAGAGCAGACCCGAAAATCAGCTGGCCGGCAGGAAGCGTGCACACACGTGCAGTGGAGCTGAGTTGGGTGACGGCTTGCGTGCCTGCAAGGGGGGGCGGGCTCCACGTGCCATAGGTTCGCCATCTCGGGCCTAGGGGAATACTAAGGGCAGATACCTCTGAGTGGGTATAAACTGCCTTTTCCTTTTTTCTGGGTAATCAAAATAGATTGGAATAATACATAAATAAACATGTCCTTTAATGCCTAGGGATGAGACACAGAGATTCCTGGCTGATATACAAGAAACAGCTTCTAGCCCTTCAATGCTGTATCTAATCTGATTTTTAACCGGGCACTAACCGCAGAATAACTTATTTCTGGTCTGGTGTGATATATAACTGCTTTTCATGAATTAATGTTTCCTTTTATTTTCTTTAATCACAATGAATTGTTCTTTTCCACACCGCCTTTAGGAAGAGCAGTCGGGCAGGGAAATAAAAGAGCTCTATCTTTGAATTTTGGCTGCCGTACTTGATCCCATAAACTCCACCATGGAAGTCCTGTGTAGAGATTTCATTATAGATTTAAAGGTGTTTTAGCAGTCATGTTTTCTCAGAAATCAAATCAAACTACAGTTCCTAAGATTCTTAGGAAGAGGAGCCATGACACTTATTTCCAGCACAAATCTATAACAAATGTGCCTTTTGCGTTATGATTCTTCCGGTTAGAAAACAATGGGTAACTTGAATGGTCATTTCTTTTTCATCCATGCAATGGTCTGCCATTTTACCAGCTAAACTTACAGTAACATCTCTGAATTAATTAGAGACAACTAATCTGTACTAGCTGGCAAAGTCCCTAGATAAGTGGTAATTAGGGGTCTATGTACAACCTGAAAGATTTGTTGAAAATGCCTCCTTCCTGGAAAAAAAAAGAGAGAGCCAATTCTCTAGATAGTACTTGGCTTTTTCCCATCCTATAGTTATCAGTGGAACGCAAACACTGTGTGATAGCACAACATAGAACTAATATTTGCTCTAAATCCAGTGAAAGGAAATGATTGCATTTACTTTTCTCCTGAGATACAGTAAAATGAAAAAATAAAGCTCTGAGGTTGTTCCTTGCTTGGAACAAAACACCCTATTTGCAAAGATGATGGATGGTGATGGATTTTCGAACGACTGACTCGGTCTGAAAGGAGTCCCAATTTCAGTCATTTTTAGAAGCCATGCTTCAATCAGTTTTGACAAGGACTGTGTCTAATTTGAATATAACATTTACTTTGATTGAATAACATGCATTCAGTTTTATAGTTGGTTCTCGCTTGTTTCTAATGGTTTTTAAGTTAAAACCTAACCCACAGGTAGTGCCCAATGTATAAGCACTTTTTTCCTCCTGTATAAGAAAGAGATTGTACACAAAGGAGATTTTCCTATCACTTCTACTCAGCTTCATATCACCTGCTAAGGTACTTGCATGTTTCTAGGGCAGTGATGGCTAACTTTTTCCAGACCGAGTGCCCAAAGTGTGTGTACCCGAACCCCCAAATGCAGTGTGCACACAGCCCCTGTGCATGTGCCATGCCCTCTGTGCATGAGCGTGTGGCCCTCCACATGCACCCCCCCGTATGCACACACACCCCACATGTGCCCCTTGTATGCATGTGTGGTCCCTGCACATGCTCCACCCCGTGCGCATGCGCCCCCTGCCCCCACATGCACCCTGCCCTCTCCCGCATGCACATGCACCCCCTGCATGCCCTCCGCCTCCTGCGCATGCACGGAAGACACTCAAAGATCAGCTGGCTGGTGGGAGGCGTGTGCACATGTGCGATGGAACTGAACTTGGGTGACGGCTCATGTGCCCACAGAGAGTACATTGCATGCCACCTCTGGCACACGTGTCATAGGTTCGCCATCACTGTTCTAGGGTGAACCTTCCCTATAGGGCAGGGGTGTCAAACTCGCATCATCACAGCAGCGTCACATGACGTATTGCAACTTTTTCCTCCTTTGCTAAACCGGGGGTGGGCATGGCCAGCAAGTGATACAGCCGGGCCGTGGGCCGCAAGTTTAGCACTCCTGCTATAGGGCTTCTTGGATTGTTCTAAAATCTTAGAGATCCTATAACATGAGCAGGGGATCCCAATGCAGAGAATTCCCTCACATGTCAGCTTTGAGCAATGTCCAAAAGGGGAGGGCTGGAAACAGGAAGAGCAGATTTCACCTCATTTAGGGGAATGCAGAAATAATTTTGGAAAATAGAATACAACTGGGTTGTCCTAAGGGAAGACATAGAAGAGAAATTCAAAATAACTTCAACCGTGGTTTAGCTTGGGATAAGAAGAGCCAGAGGGAAAATGGCAGGCTTTCAAAATGGGGTTATTATGCCCTACAACAATAAAGTACAGTACAGCATTCCTGTAATCCTTGCAAAGAGGTCTGTAAGGGGCGTGCATAAGAGCACAAGCGTGCCTACCGTTCCTGTCCTATTGTTTCCTTTCATTATATTCAATTAATATAGTTATTACGTACTCATACTCATATATATGCTTATATATTGTATAATTATTTCATACATAAATAAAAAAATAAAATAAAGTCTCTTGATCTGGCCCACTGCAAAAGACTGACATTTTTTCCAGACTTGAACTAAACTGAGGACTTCTAATTGCTATGTCCTTAAAATACTACCTTCCTAGGACAGTTTTTCTCTAATCTGGCATATTCCAAACATGTTGGGACTGCCATTCCCATAATTCCCAGCCAAATAATCCATCCGATGGAGTTTCTGGAAGTTGTTGACTTCCAGGCCTTTGATGGAGAAGATAACCGCCAGCTATTTTCCCAGCAATGTCCTGAGCTGTGGTCCTTCATATTTTTCCAAAAGTATCAACAAGTTGAATCCTTCATTCCTTTCCAAATACATGCAAGATGTGTTTTTGCTCTTTGGAGGAGGAAATACTGGTCAAAATTAGTCAAAACCTTTCACAATGGTTTTGCAGGATTGAAAGCCTGAATGGGCTGCTTTAATTTGCAAACTAAATTGAGAAATTCTGCTTGAATAAATTGCCCCTTTCCATGGGAATAAAACCACTTATCTCAACAAATCAGAGTCACTAAGCCCTGAAAACTAGTCTTTCACTTCAGAAATATTTTCTGCCCATCTCTACTCACTAGATTGGTTTGGGTCCTGTGTTCTACAAGTAGTAGAGTTGGGTTGAAGAATTAAAATTACAACTGACTTTTAGAGATGAGCATCCCACTTCCAAGCACTCAAAGGATTGGCAGAGAAATATGACATTTTGGGAGATGCCAAGAGATATCTTGGCCTTTGAGCAGCAAGACAGCAAAGATTAGACTCTGAAAAGTTGTAGTGTGTGGTTACACAAAGATAGAAAGGAAGTTTGATTTAATTTCTGTAGTTAGCTAAATAATAATAATAATAATAATAATAATAATAATAATAATAATAATAATAATAATAATAATAATAATAATAATAATAATAATAATTTAATTTGTATACCGCCCTTCTCCCGAAGGACTCAGGGCAGTTTACAGCCAAAATAAAATACAACAACAACACATACAGTATTAAAAACAAACATTAAAAAACTTATTCAATTTGGCCGAATATTAAAATACGAACAACCCTTTAAAATTAATAAAGATTACAAACCCATAAAATATCACTGCAATGGTTACTCCTCATGCTTTTAATACTATTCCCCTTTTGTCTTGCTAGAAATTCACTAGAACTTATTAGAAAAATGAAATTCAACGGTGAAAAAAGTAAGGTTCTACATTTAGGCAAGAAAAACAAAATGCACAGGTACAGTATATGTGGTACCTCGCTCAATAGTGGTAACTGTGAGAGGGATCTTGTAGTCCTAGTGGACAACCATTTAAATATGAGCCAGCAGTGTGCAGCAGCTGCCAAAAAAGCCAACACAGTTCTAGGCTGCATAAATAGAGGGATAAAATCAAGATCACGTGAAGTGTTAATACCACTTTATAATGCCTTGGTAAGGCCACACTTGGAATACTGCATTCAGTTTTGGTCGCCACGATGTAAAAAAGATGCTGAGACTCTAGAAAGAGTGCAGAGAAGAGCAACAAAGATGATTAGGGGACTGGAGGCTAAAACATATGAAGAATGGTTGCAGGAACTGGGTATGTCTAGTTTAATGAAAAGAAGGACTAGGGGAGACATGATAGCAATCTTCCAATATCTTAGTGGCTGCCACAAAAAAGAGTGAATCAAGCTATTCTCCAAAGCATCTGAGGGTAAACAAGAAGCAATGGTTGGAAAGTAATCAAGGAGAGAACCAACTTAGAACTAAGGAGAAATTGTTCCTGAGAACAATTAATCAGTGGAACAACTTGCCTCCAGAAGTTCTGAATGCTTCAACACTGGAAGTTTTTAAGAAGAGATTAGATAACCATTTGTCTGAAGAGGTGTAGGGTTTCCTGCCTAAGCAGTGGGTTGGACTAGAAGATCTCCAAGGTCTCTTCCAACTCTATTATTCTATTCTATTCTATTCTAGTCTATTCTAGTCTAGTCTAAAATTTACATTTTACATCAGTTTTTGGAGAGATTCTGGAGGCTGTGAAGCAAGTAGATTAGCAGTAGATTACATTTGGTTAGGGCATTAAGGAAAAAAGATTTAAAAGAATGTTCATTCTCACACTGCCGCTTCCCTCTGCACCATGGCAGACAGGGAGGCAAGCATTTCAAATGTTGGAACCCTCCCTCTTCATTCTTACATACTTACTATTCATGGAAAATGGTTCCCAATTGATATCTGCTAAATTGGGTATCAACTATTGGGTTTCAGGACAGTATCATAAGTCTCTTAAAAAAAAAAAACAACCACCACCTTATAGCCATAAGTTAGTATGGGGAACAGCTGGTCATGCATAAAAAGGCAGCCAGATGGATGCCTTTATATTCCTATCTCAAAGTAATCCTCCATGTATTAAATGAAGTAGGCTATAGTTGCAATAAAGTTTATGTCATCATAAACTTCTTAAAGCTCAACAAGATACTGTCATATTTTTTGCCAGAGACATTCCAACCAATTCCTACCTTTTTTTGTTTTACATGTTTCGTTTCCAAAAATGGCTTAATTGAAAGAGGAGAAACTGGAGCTTATGGAGAGGGCAGATACCTTATATTTAATGGATTTCTAGTTCATCCCCATCTTTTCCTACTGGGGATAAGAAAGGCAGTCAGAGAGAATGCTGCTCAGCTATGTGGAGATGATTAAGTCACTTCTTCCTAAAGGGAATAGAACTGAAATTCTTTTCCCCAATAATGACTTATAGCATCTTATTAGATCATCTATCAATGAAATGATACAAAGCCTATTGTCACTGCTATTATTTTGGCACATTGATAGTTGAATGACTCTAGATAATATTATGAATCACTAGTTGGGAAATGACCTTGGAATAGATGGAGTTTCTCCTTAATCGTTTGTGAATACCGTATTGATTACTAATCATAGAGTAAGATTTCCCCTCTATTCATAAACCCATATTGCTCATATTTTAGAAGTTCTCCACACAATTAGAGACAAGGCATTTATTTTGGATAGAACCACGGCACACTGCTTTATTAAAGATAATAGATAATAGATGCAGTGAATAAGCTATTTGGAAGGCTAAATACCTGTGGATCCAGTTAACTGCATTCAGTTTCAAAAGTGGGTTTTGGGAAAAAGGCTTTTGAGGTAATGAAAAATAAAATTTGTAAAACTGAGCTGGGGTGGCATTTTGCTCTGCTGTCAAAACAAAAATGTTATGTAGATTAATAAGGCAGAAATTGTCCATAGGCACTAGTAATTTGTTTTCCCAATCCCATTTGCAATTAAAACGATGCAACAAAATGCTCATGATTGTATAGATTTGAGGTTTTATTAAATTCCCTCCCGGTCTGATGAATTCTGTATCATCTCTATTATATCAGTTAAAAGGGGGTAATGGTTATTGGACTGAAAGTGATACTACATGTATTCAACAGTACCATTTTTATAGGAATTTTTATAGGTTTATGGTTAAGTGTTGATGCTGAAATTGCATTCTGGGGATAAACATGGCTTAGGTTTAAATCCAATGTGAGTATTTGCATTTTCAAACAGGCCTGTAATTTTGACATTTAAGTGTCAGCTTCCTCACAGTTGGGAATTATAAACTGTTATTGCCAGTGTATCAAAAGTATTGGATATATGACCCAACTAGATAAAACACCAGCTTTTGCTTTTTTTGCAAAAGGTTGAAATTTCTTCTATGTTTGTATTTTATCTTTGCATCTGTTCTCATTTTTTTGCACAGTATGACAGAAAAAGAGATTCTTGAGCCATCCGCTTCCCCCATATCTATAAGGGGGAAATCTCCAGAAGGGGTAAGTGTTATGGGTTATTTTAGAAGGGTAAGGGTATAAATCCTATCTCTTAATTCCTCCACAATCAGCCACAGGGTGTTTCTGGAGTCTTTTCCAACCTCCTGTCCTCTGGATATTTTGACTTATTGAGTGAGAAGTCTGAGAGTTGTAGTCTAATATATCTAGAAGCCACAAGGTTGAAAATCTGCTCTGGAGAAACTTGGTTATTCAGACAATCCAATGATGCCAGAACCTTCTAATGACAGCCTTTGGCCATGATGGTTGCAACCAATCCTCTCCTTTTGATTAAGGTTATAACCCATCCTCAACCACATCTACTGTGTTCACGAGGAACACTTTTTTTTTTTTTACAATTAACTTGTTGGGCTTCATGGCTGGAGAAGCTACTTCCTCCTTACCATTATTTCTACCAAAGGTTCAAGTTGCTGCCACTGGTCCCACTTGTCCAGCCTCAAATTTAGCAAATTTCTCTTTTCTATGCTTCAGTATAAGTCTTGCCCAATGGGATTTTTGAGAATGTATTTTCTTGAACAGAGGTCAACATGCTACAAAGAACTAGTTATCAGTAAGGTATTAATAATGCTATTACTAATTTTTAAGTAGAGGAAAAAGGGGAAGGTACCTACACAGCAAATTATAATGGAATGATGGCAGCGCCACAAATACTGTAAGGATTTTTCTTCTATGCAATGCACAGTTCTTTCACACTTCCTTGCTTATGAGAACACACATTCTAATGCAACCCACCATGTCCAATAAAAAACATTCAGCGGGTGAACTGCTCCCGGTTCAGACTGTATCACGCGATCCGGTAGCGATCGTGGCTGGTGGTTCAGCGATCCGGTAGCGATGGCGGAGTGAAGCTCTGCCCACCCACCCGGGTGTCATTACTTCCTGGTTTTAATGTGTTTTTTACTTTTTGCGCATACGCAGAAGATCGCATGTGACATGCACATTTGATGGCGCGTGCACTTCCGAACCGGTAAGGAAGATAAGCAGATTTCACCCCTGGAGTAAACTAATAGTTTAGTTCAATTGGAGAAACGTTTTGAAGGCCCCATTATCAGACTCCTAACATGATTTAATAAAGACAAAGCTTTATCTTAACACATAGTTCATCTCCAGTTTGAAGATCTCTGGGGATGGGAGGGGGGATCCACTTCTATCAAGATAATTGGTTCTATTTTCAAACTCTTCTTGCCATCAAAACATTTCTGTCATCGGGTAGCTTAAACTCATTAGATTTAATCTTAACTCCAGGGGAGAACTGAGCAAACCTTTCTATATGGTGGTCTTTCAAATCCAAGTACCTGTATTATTTGACATTGAAGTTGCCAGTACAAGCTTTAGAATTCACTTTGCTTTTTTTTTTAAAAAAAAAAGAAGGATTGTGGGTACATATGGAAACCTGCTGTTCAAGAAGCACACTTCCAAATCCTATTTAAGTGGCAAAATTACATCTAGGAATGAAATTGCAACCTGGTTGAAAACTGCACAGCATCGTGGAACTTTGCAAAAAGGAGGTCAGATTTCTGTACTGGTGGACATCCGTCCTGGTGAAGCGTTCAAATATATTTAAGCTGCATAATTGCTGCAATCTTTTGAAGGTTCATGGAATTCCTGAAAACTGCAGAGAATGGATAAGTTTTGGTATTACAAAGACGTTTAGCAAGCTTATCTATGAGGAATTTCATGTGGAAAGATGAGCTAGCTTTTGGACAAAGGCATGATTTCTTTCTGTGAGTTCTGAACATTAGCACAGGAGTATAAATACTAGAAAAGTGAGTCGTTTATATGTGGATACACACATTCTTGTCTGTGAGGCTTGTAATATATGAAACCACTATTGATTATGGATCCACTAAAAATGCTGGATTAAATGCTATATCAAACAAGCCTATGACCCATGGCAATTGGTGGTTAATTTATATTCTTACCTATGCATCCTATTCAGCTCCTGCATTTAAAAAAAATAAGCAGAAACCCAACAAGTCAGGTTGTGTGTTTGAAATTGAATGTTAGTTACTCCATCAACTGCTTCTAACCCAGCTAAACTCATAGGTCTGAACTCTGCCTTTCTCCAAGTTGAAAAGCTGTTTCTATTTCTTGTGCATTTTTTTCCCCATCTGTCCTATTCTGATAGGTGTTCCATTCCATAGAAGAGAACGAATTCCAACTATCGAGTAACATATTATTTTGCTAGGTCAATAATAGTTCAGTGTTGGGTCCATTTACTTAATTAAGACGCCAAAGCCATAGTGGTAAAATAACTTAAAGCACTTTCACTGGTCTATAGCGTATCTTAGATACTTGCAAAGAGAGTGTTGGTGTCAATGCTGAAGCGATCCTAGCTGAGGCCATCTTTGAGGCTTCACAGTTGCCACAAGGCAGAGAGGGAGAAAGGGAGGGGGAAAATTAGATAGGTCAGCTTTGCTGTCAAAATAACAAGTTTCTGTCGTCCCTTTCTAAAGCCACATTAGAACTAAGGGAGTACAGTTGGATAGTGATTTCAGATGGTGGCCTTATCATGTAGTTTTAGGTAACAGAGTAATTTTTAGTCTGCATTCTGCATCAATGGAATCAGAGCAATAACCTTCCACTTTATAGAATTGTTCTCCAATTGATAAGAATAAAACCATTTAATAAAATTAAAATGATATAGGATAATAAGTGAAAGAACAACAGGAATATGAATTAAAAATAATTAAGAGTTGAGCCTATAAAATGTGGGTTCCTATTAGAAATACCTTTGGCAATCTAATCTTCTCTCTCTATTTTTTTTAAAGATCTTTTTATCCTGCCTTTATCCTTTTTATAAGTAACTCAAGGTGGGGAACGTACCTAATACTCCTTTCTCTTCCTCCTATTTTCCCCATATCAACAATTATGCGAGATGGGTTGGGCTGAGAGAGACTGTCTGACCCCCAGCCACCCAGCCAGCTTTCCTGCCTGGCAGGATTAGAACTCACAGTCTCCTAGCCTGGTACCTTAACTACCGGACCAAATACTTCACACCTGTATCCCTAATATTCATAAGTACTTTTGAGAAAGTGTTTCATATGCATCCTCCACGATGCTTACCATAAGCCCTTTAAGTCAGACCATTATTCTGATAACTTTATTTCAGGTAAGGGTGGGTAAAAGCTAAAAATGGTTTGGGACAATGCCCAACTAGTGAATTAATTGTATGAGTCAGATTCGTACAAGGGACTGGGATTCTCCATTTGTCACTCTGTTCATTGAGCAATAACTGTGATGGATGAGTCATGTAACTCATTCTTATTACATGCCTTGGGTCTTCTGTTAAGGTAAAATCTGTCATTTCCCTGGTAACAGGTTGGCAAGCTCAAAATATCACAAGCTATTATGACTGCATAGGCAATTGCCAGAGGAGCAATAAGGCAATTGCCAGAGGTGAGAGGAGAACTGAAGGCAGATAGAATAGAGTAGAATAGAATAGAATAGAATAGAATAGAATAGAATAGAATAGAATAGAATAGAATACCACTTCAGACAAATGGTTATCCAACATCTTCTTTAAAACTTCCAATGTTGGAGCATTCGCAACTTCTGGAGGCAAGTTGTTCCGCTGATTAATTGTTCTGTCAGGAAATTTCTCCTTAGTTCTAAGTTGCTTCTGTAACAAGACTTACAAGCCCTCTTTCCATGCAGACTTCAGGTAGAAGATCGAATTAGTAGGACTTTGGGAACCTGAATTGGAAGTGATATAAGCAGTCAGATCTGAAGTGGAAAGTGCTGAAGGCAAATCTGTGACCTGATTCAGACATTTCACTAAACCAAAATGTCTTTGGCTGGTTTATGGCTTAGTAAGATTTGCAAACCCAACCCTTTACTATTTATTCAGCAGTTAAACACAGCATGGTTTAATGTGCTATGCGTACAGTGTCAAAAATCTCACCTAAGAAATAGACTTTTAGCAGAAGAGAGTTTGATATTCTTGTTTTGCTGTAAGTTTGCCTAGAGCAGGGGTCTCCAACCATGGCAACTTTAAGACTTGTGGACTTCAACTCCCAGAGTTCCTCAGCCAACAAAGTTGGCTGAGGAATTCTGGCAGTTGAAGTCCACAAGTCTTAAAGTTGCCAAGGTTGGAGAGCCTGGCCTAGAGTTTCTGAGAGAGAGGAATTGAGGGCTGAAATGGAAGTAAGCATTGGCAAGAGGTGCAATCCATAACCATACAGAGACTTACATACAGAGAACATGGGAATGAAGTCCCTTCTTCAACCCAATCAGGAGAACCTACAGAATAACACAGATGGAAATATTGCTCAGGCATACAGAAAGCTGTTTGCTTGGTACGGGATCTATATTCTCATATTTTGTTCTGGACAGAGCCCAGAGTGTTGTGTGTTGGGTAAATCGTATGTTCCCTGTTGCCAGAAGCCTGCTGCAAGAGCACCAATGCTGCAAGAATTTCCGCATTTCATTAAACTGCCCAATTTTGGGATCTCAGGAGACCCTGAATATGAATAAATAAATATATGCAGGCAAATGATTTGCTGTTTTCCCCCTGAGACATATACTATCAGCCCTTGGCCTCAGGAAAGGGGCTGCATGCCATCCATTGCTTTCTCCTTGCTGATTCTGGAATTTGCAACTTATTCCTTTCCCAGGAATTCTCTGTCCTCTGCTGCTTTGCCTGCCCTGCTTAGTATAGAAGCAATACCTGAGCCAGTAAACCATCCTCCTGTCTCAGATCTTACACAGTTTGCTGGGCTCAGAGTCAAGATGACCATCACCCTTGTGGAAATAAGTTACTGTACCAATAGCTTAGGGATTGATAGGACAATAGGGCTACATACAGTATAAATGTGCACTTCAACGAGGACTTAGAATAGAACTGGAATGTTCTGACCTAGGCTTCCTGAGAAAGCATAAATCACAATCTTAGTCCCAAAAACCTCTTTTATTGAGATGGCTGTGAATTATGGTCATTCACAGCCCATAATGATTCACAAACAGTCTGTGAAGATTCCGATAGATGTCTGCTCAAGTTGACACAGTATTTCAGGATAATGTTGATAAGCATTCACCTTTATCTTCCTTGAAACACTGCCAGAGACCTAATTGTCAATTAGTTTTGCAAGGCCAAATGGAGCACAGAGTCAAATGGACTTCTCAGAGCTTGAATTGACTATATGAACTAATTGCTTCCTGAAAAGGCTCATGTCCGTTTGCTTCTCTTTTATGTCCTCATGGGAGGGGCCAATCATCTCCAAGCCTTACTCCTGAGTTGCCCTTTTTTTATTAATTGTTCTTGCCTTCTGGCAGCTCTGCAGCTCACGCTGTTCTTGTGCCTCGCTGATGTCAGATTCCAGAGACGCCAGAGGCAGCACATAACTACCAGATGGCCCTGGCCCCCACTCTGCCTCCGACGCAGAGCCCTTGGCCGAGCCTTCCCCAGACTCTGGGACTGGCCCACATTCCTCCCCAACCTCCTCACTGTCCGAATCTGCTGCCAGCTCTGCTGGCCGCTGGCGAGCCACAACATGGAAGGGACCTTGGAGGTCTTCTAGTCCAGTCCCCTGTTCAACAGTAGAACCTATACCATTTCAGACAAGTGACTGTCCAGTGATGGATCACCCATGATTTCTGAAGGCAAGCTGTTCCACTGGTTAATTGTTCTCACTGTTAGGAAGTTTCTCCTTAATTCCAGATTGCTTCTCTCTTTGATTAGTTTCCAACCATTGTTTCTTGTCCTGCCCTCTGGTGCTTTGGAGAATAATTTGACCCCTCAATACTGGAATGCTGCTATCATGTCCCTCCCAATCCTTCTTTTCTTTAGACTAGCCAAACCCAAAACCTGCAGCCATTCTTCATATGGTTTAGTCTCCAGGCCTTTGATCATCTTAGTTGCTCTTCTCTGAACTTACTGGAGTTTACTTTCTCAGGTGGAGTGAACCAGCTCCCCCTCTCACTACCACTGTAGGGAACAAAATGAACTGAGGAATTATCCAGCAGCTCACCACTCTTTCCTCAATTAGGCTGCCTGCCTTTCTTAGTATTTTCCCACATACAGGTAGTCCTTGACTCATGACCACAATTGAGTCCAATATGACAGTTGCTAACTGAGTTTTGCCCCATTGTATGAATTTCTTGCCACCATTGTTAAGTAAATCACTGCAATTGTTAATTTAACACAGTTGTGAAGTGAATCTGGCCTTCCCTGTTGACTTTGCTTGTCAGAAAGGGGATCACATGACCCCAGGATATTAAAACGGTCACAAACATGAGTCAGTCGCCAAGCGTCTGAATTTTGATGATGTGACCATGGGGACCATGCTGTAACACTTGTAAGTGTGAAAAATGGTCATAAACCATGTTTTTCAGTGCTGCTGTAACTCTGAACAGTCACTAAATGAACTGTTGTAAGTCAAGAATTACCTGTACTGTGTATGCATTATTTATTCAATTAAAAGTCATGGACACCTCTCGAATAAAAGCTGGTCTAATGAACAAAGCAGGAGGATGGATTACTGAGATTGACATTGTTCCAACTGATCTGAGGGATTAACCAATTAATGCTGTGGATAATTTGACTTCTGCTATTAATATATGCATCTTGGAAGTGGGATGTAAATAGCTAAAGTGAAATGGGCCTTGTGTGTATCCTGTGACTTAAGCTAAGCAAAACAAGCTTTTACAATCTCATCAAAGCTGACAAATGCCCTTCCCTAGCAGTTCGAGTGCTGAGATAGTGTATATCCACATGCAGCATTAGGCTAGAAGTTTGTTCTGAAAGCTTTGCCAATAGAATAGATTAGCAAGCAAAGCCTCCCATTGATTAATCAATGTGGCTCAGTTTAAGCAGTGGGCCTGGGAGTGAAAGGTTAGTTTGACTACACTAAGGCAGGGGTGTCAAACTCATGTGATGTATCAGGACTTTTTTCCTCTTCGCTAAACCGGGCGTGGGTGGTGGCCAGCGCGTGACTCATCCGGCCCACAGGCCGGGAGTTTGACAGCCCTGTGCTAAGGTATAGTGAAAAGTGAAAATAAAACACATTTCTGTAATTAATGAATAGTTTTGTTAAACTAATTAAAAAGTTAGAATATTATAATCCATTAAATTTAAGAGTGTGCCAAGAGAGTCTCTTAGTTTGGAACTCTCTAGTTAAAGTCTTTTTTAACACCTCTTTCTTAATATGCAATATGAGTATAATATGAGCATTTTTGTGCATTGCTGTTTTGATTAGCTGAATTTCTTTACTCAGAATCATTTAAGAATCAGATGGCCTAATAAATGAGTAAATGATTCTGTGAGGTTTTTATGGCTTGCTGGGATAATATACATAAATACTTGAACTATATTAACTAAATTATAGATTACCAATAGTTGATTATTTGGTTGAAAAGATAACCAACCCAAAAAAAACTTTATTTGTATTCTAGCATTCTAGAAATGCTATCACATGGCATGCTGTTCCCCATCTAAGTCTATTTTTATTTATTTACTTATTTGTTACATTCCTTTGCTGCATATCTCACCATGGGACTACTCTCGGCAGCCTACAATAATAAAAAGGAAGAAAAATGAAAAAGGGTGCAAAGAGAACAGTAGTAAAATAATATAATAATAAAGTAACCAATGACAAAGGAACACCATGAGAATAAATACATCAATATAATAGCCAAAATGATGGATGGGTGGGGAGCAGAGAGCAAGTGGGGAGAGGTGGAGTCTGCCATCAATCCAATGTGGACTCCCCCATTTGGTCCCCAGGCCTACTACTACTATTACTACTACTGCTGCTGCTGCTACTGCTACTACACCACACCAGTACGCACCAACAGCCTGGTTACCATTAGCTAATATTGGGAATAGAAAGCTGCTACATGCAATTAACGAGCTTTGTGGTGGACTCTTCATGCATTGCATGTTGCAACATTGCTGCTTCTTGTATCCTCACGCTGGCATTTTCTCTGAAGAAAACTTCCACATGTAGGAATTGGGGTTTTTTTGTCTCCCTGTTTTCACTGTGAACCCCTCTTCCATTCCCTTGCCTTTTGGGGCTAGACAAGTTGGGTGTGTGTGCATGCCAATTCCACTGGTTGCCAAGGTTCTTGGTTGGCATCTATCAAGTGCTGATTGTCCGCCCCATCCACCCACCCACCCACCCACCCACTCTGCCCCATCCCAACCTGGACCCTCAGTTGCAGAAGCTAAAGCAGTTTTTCCAACGCAAGCCCATGGAGGAGGAGCCTACCTCAGAGGAGCCACAAGCCAACGGGGAGCTGGTCAGCTCTTCCGGGGGAACCATCTACTACTATGAGGAAGTGGAGGAGGAGGAGGAAGAGCCTGAGCCACCACCTGAGCCGGAAAAACCAGTTAACGACAAACCTCACAAATTCAAGGATCACTACTTCAAGAAACCTAAGTTTTGTGATGTCTGTGCCCGCATGATTGTCCGTGAGTTTCTATTATGCCGTATGCAGTTATTAAAGATGCATGAATCGTGCCCGGGAAAAAAAAAGCATCAAAAGTGGGATGGTGGGATATATTGAAAGCCGAGTAAGTCCTAGCAGGCATATGATTTGGAACAGTTGCCCAAATGGAGGGAGGAGATACAGATTATGATTTAGTGGAAAAATGATAAGTTAACTGTTGAAACAGAGAACGGTAGATGCTCACATCAGTGGTGAAATCCAAATTTTTTTACTACCAGTTCTGTGGGCATGGCCTGGTGGGCCTGGTGTGGTTTGGTGGGCATGGTAGGGGAAGGATACTGCAAAATCTTCATTCCCACCCCACTCTGGGGCCAGCCAGAGGTGGCATTTGCCAATTCTCCAAACTACTCAAAATTTCCGCTACCGGTTCTCCAAAACCTGTCAGAACCTGCTGGATTTCACTCCTGGCTCATGTTCACCTTGCATGGTTGTTTAATAGTTTAATGTAGGAAGTTATCTCTAAGTAGCCCAACTAAAGAATCCCTAAGACTAACCCCACCCTCACACCAACAGGCAAGACACCAGAATCTAAACTGACAGCAAACAGCACTCCTTACTAGCACTGATGGTGTTACCTAGCTAGGGTAATGAACTGTCTGCAAGAAAACAAATAAGCTCAGAGGGCACCAAGGACCCCTCGTAGTTATCTCTTGCAGCCATGCTGAAATTCACGAAATCCCTAGCAATCTTTCATAGCAAGGTATGAACGATAGAGGAACATTCTGTAAAGAATGGCAGAATGTACTCATGGACACCCATAGTTACAGGTGATGATGTCAGGTGCAGTCATGAGGTCATTGTGTGCAAACAATGCAATCAGGCCCTTGTGCCATTGTTTGTCGGGGTTCCAAGTAACACCCCCAACGAAATCAAACGCCGAGACTTGCAATTCCTCAAAGCTAACTTTTATTAGAGATGTCGTATTGGCGCATCTGGGAAAACCCGAATCGGAGAGCTTCCGGGTTTTCCTCACCCAAAAGAAAGTTCAAGACCTTGCCCACTTCTCCCACATGTCCACCACTGCTCCAATCAGTTCCTTCACGTGCAGAAGGAAACCTCCACTTTCTTCTCTGCACAGCTGTCGGACACCATGGCCTTGAACTTCTCTGCGAAGTTTTGTTATGGCTAATTCTACTTCACTCATGTAATCCCCCCTCCCAACTTCCCATGGTAGGATTGTGGCAGGCTTGGATCCTGAAGGTACCAAAGTAATATGGCATCCAGGCCTGACATTGTTTCTGATGCAAGTACATTAAGTAGGGTCATTTGCATTATGATACATTTGCCCACACTCCATCCCTGAATACTTATGTGTACATTCAAGCTTTATCAGCTCTTCAGTTCTGAAAGCTGTGGCCTTTTGAATCACCCACAATTTTGACCTCCAGGATGCCTGCCCGGAGAGGGGCATCTAGAGCCAAGTCAAAGGGAGAAAATGCCTGATGATATTTCTGTTTTTTAACTTTATTGAAAAAAAAGTTATCTTTCAAAACATCGTCAGGATGTATGCATTCCATTAGTCTATTTTTAAAAGTAACCCAGGCTACTTTTTCCTCTACACCAAACTCATTTCCTTTTGCTGAGAAAATGATGATGATCGTAGTTTTACTTAAACTGATGATCGCAGTTTAGTTAAAACTATTTGCGATGGAGGCGATCACATGTCAGTCCTCCCCTCCCCTGTATAAAAGAGAAATGAGAGTTTGTCACAGAAATGAGGCTGAAACTGGAAAGCAGGAGTCAGAAAGGAGATTCAAGGAATCAAAGGCAAGGAACAAATGGAAATATACTATACCAGACTTCCAGATTATACCATTGTTTGGTAGAAACAATGGTATAATCCAGAAATACATTAAACCTTTATCATCCACAGTGGAGATTAGTCATGATGCCTGAGCATGGTGGGAATGGTAACCCAATACATGGCACTATACTTGGAATATCTTATTTGCTCAAGGCAGGCCATAGGTCAACCAAGTGGGCCTCCTGTTGCTTCTTTCTATCCACGAGGCCAAGACATGGCGGGAGCAGGAAGACCTCTTAAACTAAAAGCTAGAAATCTTTCGTTGCCAAGATGATTCTCCAGGCTGCATTTCTTGATAGAACTGAACATACACAGAGTTTTCCCTTGTGGTTTCCGGCAGAACATTTTAAAATGCCAAAAGGAAGCGTATTTAGGGAATGCTTATATTTCGTCCTGCAGTCTTTTCCTGAAAGTAATTTCCCCTCCATCTGGGAGGCAAATGGCTTCTTTGTATGGTTTTAAATGGCTTCTGTCTGGCTCAATTAGAAGGCATGCTGTGGTGTTATCTATTGCTTGATTCCAGAAATGGGGACACCCGGGGCTGGGGGCTGGGTGGGGGAGAGAGACGCCTTTGCCCAGGGGTCTGCAAACTTGGCTCTTTTAAGACTTGTGGACTTCAACTCCCAGAGTTCCTCAGCCAGCTTTGCTGGCTGAGGAACTCTGGGAGTTGAAGTCCACAAGTCTTAAAAGAGCCAAGTTTGCAGACCCCTACCTTAGCCTATATAATGCCAATGATTGCCTTTCTTTTCCTTGCAGTCAACAACAAATATGGCTTGAAATGCAAGAACTGCAAAACTCACATCCATCATCACTGCCAAAGTTATGTGGAATTTCAGCGCTGCTTTGGCAAGATAGTAAGTAGGCCTCCTCTGAGCCCCAATGCAAATGCACCTGCCCTCTGCCGATTGGTATCCATAACATGATTTGATGTGGCAAGCTGCAGTTTTGGTTCTGTGCTTGCTCCATTTTTTTAATTTAATTTTATTTACATTTATATCCCGCCCTTCTCCGAAGACTCAGGGCGGCTTACAGTGTGTAAGGCAATAGTCTCATTCTATTTGTATATTTACAAAGTCAACTTATTGTCCCCCCAACAATCTGGGTCCTCATTTTACCTACCTTATAAAGGATGGAAGGCTGAGTCAACCTTGGGCCGGGCTTGAACCTGCAGTAATTGCAGGCTATTGTGTTCTAATAACAGGCTCCTTACAGCCTGAGCTATTCCGGCCCTTTAGACATGTAGAGAACACTGATATGTAGAAGGGGGATCACTTTTTTCCAGAAAGGTATGCTACCGGTACTTTGAAAAGGGTAGGATTTTTTTCAGTAGTTTTTAATCATAAGTGTAACAACAGTGTACACTCAAGAACCTGTCTTTTACAAGCTGAGTGCTCACAGCTAGAATATAATTAGATAAAATTGGTGGGTTTTTTTGTGTATTATCGTTGGATCCCGGTTGGGATGCTGAGGTTACTATATTTTAATTAGCAAAATGGAGAATATTGCAAGAGTGTCTTTTAAAGAAATGAGGAAAGAAAGCCATGTAATTTGGTTTTGGATCCATCAGTATTTGATGATTTAAAAAAAATCTATATCATGAAGTCTATAGGATGGCTACCAATAAGAAACTGAAAAGAATTTCTTTATCTAAAACACTGATACGATGACCTATCTTATAACGAATTCTGGGCAGCTCCCAATCAAAAATGGAAACAACATAAAACCATAGTAAGACTGTAAGAACTCAGCACATTAAAAACAAACAAACAAAAAAATGATGCCAAATCAAGCTTCCAATACTTCATATTATCACTTCATATTATCAGAGTGTTTGTGGGAAAAATCAAGTCTTCAGTGCTTTACGGAAGGTAGGAAGGTAGAGGCCTGCCAAATGTCATTGGCAGGGGCTGCCATGGAAAAGGCAGGCTTCCTAGCTCCCATAAGATGCCAATATTTAAAGGAAGGGACTAGGAGCATGTCTTCTCTATCTGATCTGGTAAGACAAGTCGATGAGCTTAGAGAAATGCGGTCTTGCAGATAATCTGGCCCTGTGCCATAGGCTTTCAAGGTGACGACTAGCACTTTGACTTGTACCCAGAAAGAAATTAAAAGCCCACACAGCTCATACAACAGAAATGTACAATGGGCAAACCTAGGAATACTCATCACCATGTGCACTACCATGTTCTGGACCAGTTGAAGTTTCTGGGTGGTCTTCAAGAGCAGCCCCATGTATAGCACATGGCAGTAATTCAAATGGGAGCTGACCAAGGCATGAGTAACTATCAGCTAGGCCTCCTGATCCAGGAAAGGGTGCAATTGGTACACTGGACGACTCTATACAAAAGACCCTCTAGCCGCTGCTCTCATCTGCTCTTCAAGCAGAAGCCATGAATCCCAGGAGGCCTCCAAATTTCACACCGAATCTGGAAAAGTGCCACCCCATCCAGAATCAAAGAGGACTCGGGGTGGGCCTGGAAGTCAAAACCACATAGACACTCTGTCCTGCCGAGGTTGAGTTAGAGCCAGTTCCTTCCCATGGAGTTCATATTTAGGAAAACTGACTGACAGAAACAATAGATCTCAAGCCAGGTAGAATTGCTAGTAAACGCAGATCTTGTGCCTTCAGAGTTCAAGGATTTGAAAGGAATGGCTAAAAATCTGTTGACTAGACAAGGTGAGAAGGAAACTTAAGAAATTTAACCCTGGAATTTAGGTATGGGCTTTGATTCCTGTGTTCTGCAGCTCTTCCTACAGTAGAAGTGGGTTTCAGCAGGTTCTGACCGGTTCTGGAGAACCGGTAGCAGAAATTCTGGGTAGTTCAGAGAACTGGTAGTAAAAATTCTGACTGTCCCACCCCCATCTATTTTCTGCCTCCCGAGTCCCAGCTGATTGGGAGGAAATGGGGATTTTGCAGTAACCTTCCGCTGGATTGGGGAGGGAATGGAGGTTTTACAGTATCCTTCCCCTGCTATGCCCACCAAGCCACACCCACAGAACTGGTAGTAAAAAAAGTTGAAACCCATCACTGTCTTGCAGTAAGGCATTTTATTCAGCCATGCTCTATTTGTGAAGTCTCTTAATTATTACTGGATATGGCTGAGTTTCTGGAGAGTTCATATCAGTGATTGAGTCTGGTAAATATGGCAGGAACTTCCCAAAATCCTGACCATGAGATTGCTGTTTCCTCACTGCTTTGGTGTGTGTGTGTGTGTGTGTGTGTGTATGCCTTTGAGCCAGGTTTTGACTCCTGGCAACTGCCTAGGGAAGTTCCTGCAATTTTTTGGCAAGATTTGAGAAGCGGTTTGCCCTTGCTTCTTCCCTAAGGCTGAGGGAGACCAGCCCGCTTCAGGCTTAAGGCAGGACTAGAACTCATGGTCTCTTACCTGATCCCTTAATCACTATATCAAACTGCCTCTCTACTGCTAGTAGGCAAGATACAACAAACCTGGATAAGATTTCTGGGATCAGAGCCAAGAACATAGCCTCTTTCTTCTGCAACAGTTTTATGTGTGGGTGGCATTCATGGATGAATGTGTATGGTGTAATCTTACTAATCAACTCTACTTGCCTTGAAGCCTCTAAATGATTACATGGAAGAGCAGCCATTTTTATCTTGCATCATTTCTTCTTGCATTTATATCCAGTATTGTTGCTGGTATCTGCTCCAGATCAACCCTGGGGTCTACGGTGTTGCAAGAATTTTAAGTAGGGCACCTTGATTTAAGAGCTAGTTTGCTACACTTGTTTTACATGCATAAAATAATGCACAATCTGAATATCCATCTCTGGAAGTGACTATCTCAAATAGATGTATGCCGTTGCCTCTTTTTATTCCGGGCCAGAATAAAAAGTAGAAATGTGCAGTCGTTACGGTGTATATAAGGATTACATTATTTTTCAATTGGAAATTATTCTTGTGGGAGAAAAAGTACATTTATTGGCCCTACAATGGACTTTATACTTTTGAAAAATGGATTCCAATTCTTAGTGTAGATTCAGCACATTGCCTTTGATAGATTGAAGCCACAATTCCCTAACTGCAGAATTGGAGGAGAGCAGTGAGTGAGTAAGCTAATAAATTACCCAGTGTTTTTATATATTATTAAAAGCCGAAGCAGCTAGTAACGTATTCTTTATAAAATAGCTTTATACTAAAAGTTCGGTTATGAACATTTTTCATGTATTTGGAGAAGACCAAATGGTTCCCCAGAAAATCACATTTTCCCCCTTTTCTCCAGTATTATATGCAGTCATGAGATCAGCCCTGACTGCTCTTTAGAAGGCCAGATCCTGAAGATGAAACTGAAATACTTTGGCCACCTAATGAGAAGGAAGGACTTGCTGGAGAAGAGCCTAATGCTGGGAAAGATTGAGGGCAAAAGAAAAAGGGGACAGCAGAGAATAAGGTGGCTGGATGGAGTCATTGAAGCAGTAGGCATGAGTTTAAATGGACTCCAGAGGATGGTAGAGGACAGGAAGGCCTGGAGAAATGTTGTCCATGGGGTCATGATGGGTCAGACACGACTTTGCAACTAACAACAACATATGCAGTCATTTGGGCTTTGGGGTGCCATTTTTTTCTGTGATCTTAGCCAATCAGGGATCACAGTGAATCAGTTGACATAAATGAGAACAAACATAGCTGAGACAGTCTTAGCTTAGACTCAATTTCATTGAGGGCCGCATCAGAGTTGTGTTTGACCTTGGGGAGGGGGGGCATGGCCAGCTTGACATCTCGTGTTGGGGGCGCCTGTGGCGGCCCGAGCATTCTGCCAGTGAAAACAGGCTGCTGAGCTCCATTTTAGGCTGCGACAGCCTCCTGCAAGCATGTGGCCCTCCTGAGCTCCGTTTTTGCTGGCAGAGGAACCACGGATCGGTCCTTCGCTGTTGCCAGAGTGGCCCCGCAGGCCAGATCTAAGCACCCCACAGGCTGGATTCGGCCTGCAGGCCTTGAGTTTGACACTCATGGCTTAGAACAATACAGTCAATTAATTTCTCTTGAGCAGGTCCAATCAATAGGAGCTAGCTTTTTCTGAATATTGGAATGCAAAAAACAGTTGCAACCAGGGCTCTTCGCTTTCTAATTTGGGATTTCGCAATACTGTAGTTTCTGTGTTGCAGAACACACACAATCTTTTACAAGAGCAATGGATAATAGAATATTTTTTAGTAGCCCAGCGTGATTGGACACACAAGGAATTTGTCTCTGGCGCATAAGCTCTTGGTGTATATACAGACAATAAAATGCTAAGTCATAAAAAAGTAAAATACCAGAGGCTGCTCTGCCAAGCTGACTAGAAGTAATTTTTGCCCCAAAAGAGGACAAAAATAAAATTAAACTATATTAAATACATGCAATGAATTAATATTTCCTGTAAGGATTTCCCGTTTCCATCATCCTGAAAATGATAATAAAGTGTCAAGTTTTTAGAAGCTACTGCCAAAATTTTGGGAGACTCTGCATTTTGTCCATACTTGCTTTGTTAGTCTTTTTCATAAATCAGCAGAAGCACGCTTTCTGCATCTTATGAAAATGTTTGCTACATGGTGTTATTTATAAAACAAGCATTAGACTAAGGCTAGAGATTGTCAAGGATAATAGCTGCCTCTGTCCCCAAGCTTCATCATCTGGGAGAAAAATGGGCTTTGTCCCCTTTTTCCAACGTTCTTGACTGTGTATAATCTTTACCTTTTACTCTTCAGCCTCCAGGTTTCCGCCGTGCTTACAGCTCTCCATTGTACAGCGCCCAACAACTTTCAGGTGGTAAGTCAGTAATCCAACAGGACTTTAACTCTTGGTCATCCATCCTCAGAAACTCCTTTGTAACTTTTACAACTTTTTTTTTTTATTATTATTTCACAGCTAACCGAAATGATCCTGTCTTCGATACCCTACGATCAGGTGTTATCATGGCAAACAAGGAGCGCAAGAAAGGGCAGGATAACAAAAAAAACGTAGGAAGCCAGCATGATGCAACATCCCAACATAAAAGGGTGGCGCATAAGAGGCTATCCAAGCTGGAATAATGGACGAAGATAGAAGCAATTCTAAAGCCAACATTGGCCACATGTAGCAATAACAATAGCACTTAGACTTATATACTGCTTTACAGTGCAGTTTTACAGAATCAGCATATTGCCCCCAACAATCTGGGTCCTCATTTTACCGACCTCGGAAGGATGGAAGGCTGAGTCACCCCTGAGCTGGTCAGGATGGAATTGCTGGCAGTTGGCTGGCAGTCAGCAGAGTTAACCTGCAATACTTCATTCTAACCACTGCACCACCGCACCACATGTACCATTCCAGCTATTTCTAGGCTCTCTATTACTCATGTTGGCTGGGACTGATATGAGTCCAGTGAAATCCGGAGGGCTATATTTTCACCATCCCTCTTTAAATTACTTAAAATATTCAACTATTCCTCTCCTTAAATTCATGCTACAAGGCACTAATCTGCCATTCAGGATCTCTTGATGCTGGGAACTCTGCATTCTACAGCTCCGTTGAACTTGTAGCATTGTAGTCAGAAACAAAGGAAATGCATGATGTGCATAGTACCACTGCCCTATGGAATAAACTGGTCCTGCTGGTAATCTTGGGTTCTACCCTTCTGTGACTTCAGAAGACACTCAAAATCATTCATTTCTAATAGGCCTGTGCCATTTAATGAGAAGTTGGAGGCAACCATCTAGTGCAAGTCCCAAAGGTACTTTTTCAAGAGGCAACTGGGACTTTCTGTTTTTTCTTTGAAGACGTTTCAAAGAATCGTCATCCAAGATTCTGCAGAGCTGAAGAAGCTTCTCGAAAAAGCACCTTTGGGACAACCATGACCTGGGTGGCTGAGAATTTCCATAGACATCTAGGGTAAGGTTTGAAGTTTAGATGAAGGATAGGAATTTGTCAGTATTGTATTTTATTTCTGCACCGTCCTAAGTTTATTGATTGGGTGGCATATAAATAAATACTGTCAAATAAATATTTTCTGATATATTTTCCTTCCTACATTTTAGCCTTTGGCTGCCATGATGGAAGAAGAAACAGAAGCCCCCAAACCAGAAAGTGACAAACCAGAGGGAGGTAAGTGTTAATAGAAATTTGTTGTCTCTGGGGTCCACAATCTAAATATTTGTTAAGCAAATGTTGCTCGAATAAACAAAGTACAAAAGAAGCAAGAAGATCACTGAAAAGAAAGGAAACCCCTGGTGCCTACAAATTAAAACTTTTTGCCATGTGACATCTCAAGAGAGGCAACCGATAGCTCTCCAGATGTTGCTCAAATGTAACCAGGTGTGATTCTGCTTACATTTTTGAATGAAGTTCACCTAGGTCAGGGGTGTCAAACTCGATTTCATTGAAGGCTGCATGAAGGTTGTGTCTGACCTTGGGTGGCCAGGGTGGGCATGGTCAGCTCAACATCACTCGCATCAGGGTGCCTGTGGTGGCCCAAGTGCTTGGCCAGCAAAAATGGGCTCCCGAGTTCCGTTTTTGGCTGCGACGGTCTCCGGCAACCCTCTGCCAGTGAAAATGGAGCTCAGGAGGGCTGCACGAGCTCCGTTTTCGCTGGCAGAGGCACAGCGGGCTGGTCCTTTGCTGTTTTCAGGGTGACCCCGTGGGCCACATCTAAGCGTCCCATGGGCTGGATCCAGCCCACGGGCCTTGAGTTTGACACCCCTGACCTAGATGCTGCCTGTTGGCCAAGCTTTATCCTTTAACTAGAAAATGCAAATATAAAATTGAAATGAATGTAATGAATCAAGGTCAGAAAAAAAAGGACACCTATATTTGTGACTGCTGTAAGCAGGAAAAAGAAGGCAGACTAATACAAGAAAAGCAGAGACGGGGGACTTAATTTATGAATAATTTCCTTTTTAGGCCTTGGGAAAAAAAACTAGGAAAATTGTGGCATTTTATTTTCAGTGCTCTAGGAGAAGGAAAACTGTCTGATCTTTTTTTCCATACAGGTAATCTTCGAGTTATAAATGTAATGGAGCCTGCCAATTACATTCGTAACCCGAGGATTCGTAGCAGTGAATCATGTAACTGGAACGTGATCACTCCCTGCTTTTTCTCACACATTTGCTAATTGAATGCGTAGGTTGTTAAGTGTATAAAGTATCTCAGGGTGGGGAAGGTCATGTGAAGCCTAGTGCTTCCAACCACTCAAGGCCTCCTCCAACCCAGTGAGATATCTCATGCCTTCCCCCTGCCTGACTGGGTCATTTACCATACGTAGCTCTCAATGATCAAGGGAGTTGTCTCCTCTCCAGCCTCTCTGCCGCCGTTTTGTCTTGAGCAAAGGCTTGCTGAGGCCTGCAGGGATGAAAGATTGCGTCCCTATAGGTTCCGGTTGTCTTTGCAAAAAGTCTTTGCCGATGAGAACGGAGCCTGGAAGGGGTATACGTGTCCTTCCAGGCCTCCGTTCTTGGCAGCAAAGGCTTTTTGCAAAGATGGCAAAAGGCTCTGCAAATGAAGGGAAGGCTTTGGTGCTTTAGGCCTTGCCTCCAAATCTCGTCCAAGGCTCTGTTTGCAGAAAACAGAGTCCTAAAGTACCATGAAATCACGCAAGAGCAGTAGCGTTAGATCTCACATGATCTTGCAGTACTTTCAAGTTCCATTCTCTGTGAACACACCAAAGGCTTTAAGTACTGAAGCAGGCCAAGAAACCGAAGGCTCACTAGATCTTCACAAAGTGAGTATCCACAGGCCCAATACCTGTGGAGACCCAGGGGAAGGCGAGGAATAGGCAGGGCTCTGTGGTCATTCATAAACGAGTGCCATGGTGCTGCAACATTTGTAAATTCAGGACTGTTATGTAAGTACTTGGGGGAGAGGGTTATGTTGTAACTTTGAACAGTTGCTAAATGAACTGTTGTAACTCAAGGATTACCTGTATTTCATCCCATCTGAATTTCATTTGCTTGCTTGTTTGTTTTTAATCCAGGAAATCCAGAAGGACAGAAAGCAGAGAAGAATACCCCGGATGACAAGGTGCTTGCCCCTCACTCGTGCATGGGAGAAGGGAAGAGGGAGAGATTGTGCTTCCCGGTTTCCAGATTGAACACACTGACTACACGCTTTCTTGTCTCCAAATATGAGTGATGCTGTTACAAGTCACTTTTCTTCACCTGCCGCTCTGATTATTCAAATGGTTGCATGCTGTTTTTTTCCTGTATAGTCAACTCCACGTTGACTTTTTTTCCTGCACAAATCACATTAGTAGAAAGGACTGCACGGAGGGGGGAAAATAGGAAAATGGTACATAGACAAGCCACTCAACTCATATATATATATTCTCTCAAGGTCAGAATCTCAATGCAAGCACTGAGTCTCCTGAGATTGAGCAAGCAAGCAGACTCCTGCTCGATTGCTTTATTGCCTATGGCCTCTCAGATCCCACCAATCAGATTCCACTAATCATCCATATACACTTAAAGAGGTTGACATACAGTACATTTTGAGCATATGAACAAAATAGATTTCAGATAATCTACTCTCTATTATCTCCATGTTTTTGCATAAAGTATAATGGAAGAGGATGGCTTTGTTACTACGTGTGCCAGATAATTGAGGATTAGACAGCCTTGCCTAGGGCCACAGAAAGACCTATGGACTATATTTGTAGAACTGTAAGGTTGAGTAGCTGCAAGACTTTGAATGGCTGGTATCCTGCTTTCCAAAGGTGGATTAAATCCCCTTTGGAGATCCATGCATGGATACTCCTGGTCATATAAACATGTTTATTTCTACACCTATGATTAATCTGTTTTCATTTCTTGCCCATCCTGAGACTAATTTTATAGAAGATATCTATATAGGAGCTTGTGTTTTGCCATCATTAAAGATTTCTGGCAAGAATGTGAATACCTGAAAGCAAAATATACTAGGTAACACCATTAATACTATACCCAAAGTAGGTAACTGGTATTACCTGGTTTGGTAATGAAACATCTGCAAGAAAACCACGAGGCTCAGAGACCATCAAGGACCCCAACCCTGAGTTACAAATATTCTCTTCTATAGTTGACCTTAGCTTGGCAGGATTACCCCAGGTTATTGCTTACATATAAGTTTTCTGGGAAGCCCAAGGCTACAAACTAGCCTGGAAATCCAAGAACCATCCCTAAAGGGGCTATAGCTGCCACTTCCATAACATTGCCAAGAAAACTGACAAGAGTCAAGTTTGACTTGAAGGAGACTTTACTTTTTCTTCTTCTTTGGAACAGAGTAAGAAGCAGCAAACTGGGTTCCCACAGTCTCACTACTTTATTGCACTATATCGCTTCAAAGCCTTGGAGAAGGATGACTTGGATTTCCAGTGAGTAACGAAATTGTCTTGTTTTTAATTGATTAGTTACAGTGGTAGTCAACCTGGTCCCTATCACCCACTAGTGGGCATTCCAGCTTTCATGGTGGGCGGTAGGGGTTTTGTCCGATACTGAAGCACTTTCCTTTTTTTAAATTTAACTGACTTTTAAAAAAATTTTCATAGCATTATTTAAAAACATTTTCATTAGGTTTTCATAAAATTCCCTGTGACAATTTAGATTTCTGAAAATATACTACTTGTATCACCCGCGCATAAGTTTAGTTCACGTTACATAAGTGAAAGTAAATGGTGCTATAGTGCAACTGCAAACAAAAGAGCCTCGTCCCAGAATAGCTCGTGCATCTTCCCCCCACACTACCCAGCTGTAACAGACAAGCAGAGCTGGTAGCCGGCGCGCCCCCCCCCCACAATCCATGATGCGTGAGATGCATGCGCAGATGACGATACTGTGGAACTGGTGGGCGGTTAGAAAATTTTACTACTAACAAGAGATACAAAAGTGGGCAGTAGGTATAAAAAGGTTACTACCCCTGGATTAGAACATCACTAACCTCAAATCTTGTTAAACCACTTATAGAAACAAATCCCAACATAGAAGTGTCTGGGTTGAGTTTCTGATATATTTTGCCAAAGTCAAGTCAGTAGAAGGGAGTGCAGTCTCCAGACTTCAGAGACTTCACTCTGTAACCTATAGAGTGATATATGGAATTTGTAATCTATGGGGCATGGAGCTAAAATGCAACATATGAAGAGAGTCTCTGAAAAAGTCATCGATAACAAAGAGATTTGGAACTCAAAGCTTCGCTGAGCTGGTTTTACATTAATGTAAAGAGTAATGTGAGAATGCTGAGACTCAAATAAAACATCAAGACATAACTTGCCTTCAAGGAAGTTTCCTTATTCAGGAATATCAAAGGCTTGTGGAATACCATTGCTGTATCCCTCTTAATTCAGTAGATGCATCCAGACATGGTATTCAGCTGGTTAAGACCGGTTTGCCCGAACCAGTAGCAGAAATCGCAGGTGGGCCTGCCCACCAGCCCTGGCTCTATGCCATCCTGTTTAGGTACATTTTTGAGGCCATGCGCATGTGGGGAAGGTGTGTGTATGAGCAAAGTGCATGCGCGGAAGGCTGGGCGCATGTGTGGAAGGCAAGCACGTGCGTGAAACGGGCTCACATGCGCACAAAGCGAGTGTGCACGTGTGGGGCGAACCGGTAGTAACATAATGTGAAACCCAAGGCCACATGGATCCAATGTAAGACTGTGAGATTGTCACATGACAGCTTCTTTATACTGTTTTGTGAAAAAGGCCTAGGAGACAAGTAAAAAGGGTTTACTCTGTATGCAAATGTAGTACCGGCAACAATAAATATAGAATCCTACCAATGGTTGCAAGATGGAGAGAGAAGAATAGAGCGTTTATCAGGCTGCTGGATGTTCTGGTGCTCAGCTAAGACTTTTGTATCTCATTACCTTGTTGAATTTGTAGAACCATGAAGGAAGTTGCCATCTTGGGGGAAAGTTGCCATCTTGGTCAGATATTCAGAACTGGGGAAGAAAGGATTAAATGGCCAGAATGGGCCATGTTGTTCAGCAGTTCTGACTCACAACAGTATTTTCATCTTTGGGCCCTTATTCTCTTTCAGCCCTGGGGACAAAGTTGCAATTGTTGATGACTCCAATGAAGAATGGTGGCGGGTAAGAAGATGGTTTCTCTTTCGGGATCTAAGCCAATTCGTTTTGAAGAAAGCTCTTGATCTTTAAAAGTTTTTAAATATCAGTGGTTAGCCACAAGCAAAATATTTGGGATTTCCTCTGTTTCAGCTTTTACTATGGCATCTCAGCTGGAGTCTTCCTTCGGTGTGACTTGAGGCATATTTGACTGATTGAACTAAACTTGGCAAAATAGTGTTCCCCCCCCTCCTCCCAAGAAGTCAGTTACAGAGTGAAAATGAAAAATGGGCAACCATTTAACAGCCAGGGGTTGTATATACCGTGTTTTCTCCAAAATAAGACTAGGTCATATTAATTTTTGCTCCAAAAGACACATTATGGCTTATTTTCCAGTTAGGTTTTATTTTGGGGGAAATACAGTACTAAACAGCTCTGTCAGGTTGACGATCTTAACTGGGGCTTATTTTTTGGGGTATTATATTACAAGCATTATATTATAAGCCTCCTGAAAAAACATGCTAGGGTTTATTTTCCAGTTGGGTCTTATTTTTTGAGAAACAGGGTAGTATATAATTAAAAACAAGCATTTAAAAAAATAGAGTCATGTCACAAACCTGTGAAATCCAGGGCTTTCTATTGTAGTTTCTTTCTAAGTTTTGGGGAGGGGAGGGGAAGAGAGTTTGCTTGCTACAAATAGTGGGTGTGTCCTGCTTCAACATTGTTTGAAACTATAGCTAGTTTTTGGCAGCTGTAGTCAGGGAAGGGTTAAAAATTAAACAATATCGCTAAGCCGCCCAACCAAAATGGGCGGGGCCCCAGAATATCCTATTTCCACCTGCTTTGTACTATTATCTAAATCATATGCCCTCCCCCACATTTTAAAAATGTTTGGTCCAGTCATAAATAGGCTGCCTACTTCACCACAAAATATATAAATCCATCTTCTGTCCATAAAATGAATGTTATAAATGACAATGTTAAAAACCGTATATTTTCATGAAAGGATTCAAAGCCATGAGTAATATTAATTTTGTATTTTTCCTTTCGAAATGTTTTTTTGTAAAATTCACTCATTTTTCTCTCACAATATTTTTTAATGTCCCCCATTTAGAACATGCAAGTCACTTACTGTCCTGAAAATGGCTTAATGAGCAGTTTGCATGGTTATTGATGTCAATTTTGAGAGGAATGAGGATAATTAAAATATATCATGTTGGCAAGAGCTAATGTTCCAAAATATTAGTTACTTGTCTCTTCCTCCTTTTTTTAAGAGCAAAAAAGTATACTTATGTGCTGAAGGAGAGAATCACTCCAAATTGCCAATTTTCCTTTCTGCTTTTTTTGAAGAAAAAAAAACCTCTCATGTTAATCCCATCTTGTTTCATGGTGATAGAATTGGGAATTTTTGGGGGGGGGGGGGTGGCAGGTTATTTCTTTATAAAGTAACTTCGTGCATGAATCTCTTAGGGGAAGAAAATTGGGGAGATTGGAGAAAAAATTGGATACTTTCCGCCAAACTTCATTATCCGAGTGCGTGCAGGAGAACGTGTGCATAAGGTCATGAGATCCTTTGTGGGCAACAAAGAAATTGGTCAGATTACATTAAAAAAGGATCAGGTATGTCTCTTTGAAGTACTTCATTCAGATATAAATAAACGTCCCCCCTCCCCCACTGTTCTGAACAGCCGAAAACAATGATAACTTTTACAAATGTTTCCATCTTGAGCTGAAAGGTCACAATCCCCCGGAAAACTGCCACATATTTCCCCACAAATTGATCTTATATCCCATCCTTTCTGGCAGACGATTTAAAAGTTAAGTAAACAAACGCTACAATAGCACAATTTCTCTTTCTCTTTTTTCCTGCAAATTCTTTCTGAAATGGAGAAATGGGGTTTTCGTCGAGTTTTCAATCTGATAATTATCACATAAGCCAGAGCTAGGAGGAAAAGAGTTTAAAAGAGTCTGATCATGTTTAGATTTATACCGAGTATCTGAGGAATATAGGTACATGATATTTGTAAAACCCAGCTTTTTTTAAACACGTCACCTAAATAGCATTCAGCCCCCAAGCGATTCTAAGGTGTTTTTTCCCCCCCCTAAACTCAGGTCCTGTGCTACTTATTGGCAGTCGTCCCCCCCACCCTTCCTCCTTCCCTCCATATAAATGTACAAGAACAACAATTTTTCCTAGAAAAATTGGTAATCTACTTGGAGATTCTACCTCATCTAACGTCTCATATCCTCTTATAGATTGTGGTACAGAAAGGAGAGGAGCTGAATGGGTATGTCAAAGTCTACACTGGCCGCAAAGTGGGACTCTTTCCTGCAGACTTCTTGCAGGAGATCTGAGGTCTAACCCTGGCATTCACAAGGATTTCATAACCAAGGCCAGAGAAGGCCAGAGCGATTGAGTTTTCGTTACCAGATGCCAACGCCTCTCTTGAAGAAACCAGAGTTTCTATAGGTCCGTGGTCCAAGAGCTACGACATCACCGGAAGGCCTGTATCATCAGCGAGCCAGGATTCAAGGCAAGAAGCTTATCTATCTGCCACTGGAGAGAGGACTCAGTGCTTCTCTTGAACTATGCACTGGCAGATTCTGGAATGGGTTCAGCCATTATCTCTTTATGATCTTGTCATGAAGGTGCTGGGATGCGGACAAAGCTGCTCTACTTCTTGTCTGCGAAGAAAGTGATTGGATGGATTGACTGGCAGAATTGACAAATGGCAAGAGTTACTGCTGCCGCCCCTTGTAGGTGGCACTAAAATGTGCACGCATTTACTTCAGGATATGGCTGTCCCTTTGCTGGCAGAGGGGGAGCTTGGCTCCTAGTTTACTTGGATGGCTTAGATTCAGTTGTGTTTTGCCAATATCTGTTACCCTTTTCTATCCCTCACTTGCCTAGCTGGGTTGATGCAAAGCCGCAAGTTTCTGGATTAATAAAGAATATTTGTAGCTCAGGGTTGACATGAGGGGTCCTTTGTGCTCTCCAAGTTTGGAGGTTTTTGGGTTTTTTTGCAGACATTTCATTACCTAAACTAGGTAACATTATCAGTTGTAGTCACTGGTGATGTTGCCTAGTTTGGATAATGAAACATCTGCAAGAAAATAACCAAGCTGAGAAAGTTCCAAGGACCCCTCAATTTCTGTATTTGCTGTCAATTGCTGGGAGGCTATGAAATTGTTCTGCTCCCTTAAATTGAACTGATATTTATATTACTTTGTTATCCTTCAATAGCTTGAAGGCACTTGTTTGGGTGCCTTCAAGCTATTGTTGACACCTGGCAACTGCCTGGTCTACTCCCTGTATTTTTCTTAGCAAGAATTTTCAGAAGTAAAACCTTGCTAAGAAAACTTTGCGTGCCTCCTAGGGCGGAAGGAAAAAGAGTCACTGGCCCAAAGTCACTCATCTGGCTTTGTGCCTAAAGTGGGACTAGAACTCACAGCCTCCTAGTTTTTAGCCTGCTGCTTTAACCACTGCACCAGGCTGGCTCTTATCCTCTTCCACTACTTTCCTTCTGTTATGAAATTATGGTTGGTCGCACAGTAGCCAGATGTTTAGATTGCACTTTGCAATTATTGTCCACCTATTTCACCCTTCCCAAGGATCTGGGATAGGCAGATGTAATTGTTTAATAATATTAAGGGTATTGTTGCAATATATGCTGTGCCTTTTGCAATGGATGGTGATTTGGTTAATGCTGATGTCATTCAAGCTCCAGACGTTTTGGAATTACTCCAAAGGGGCCTGTAATTATTGTTACTATCTTTGCTTTCTTTTTTTTTTTGCCATAGTTCTACTTTTATTTACAGGCCTTTTTTCTTTTGTGATTTTTCTCTAGTTCTTTCTCTTCTATTCTGCCGTCTCCAGGTACTGCAATATAGCAATAGCACTTAGACTTATATACCACTTCGTAGTGCTTTCACAGCCCTCTCTAAGCGGTTTACAGAGTCAGCCTATTGCCCCCAACAATCTGGGTCCTCATTTTACCCACCTCAGAAGGATGGAAGGTTGAGTCAACCTTGAGCCTGGTGAGATTTGAAATGCCAAATTGCAAGCAGCCGGGAGTCAGCAGAAGTAACCTGCAGTACTGCACTCTAACCACTGCGCCACTGCGGCTCAATATCCACAGATTTTTTTGTCACTATTTATTTTGCACCATCCCTTTCTATGCTCTCTTCTGCCTCTACTTAATGGCAGAGATCTGATGTGCTACTTGTTTTTATTTTAAGCGGTATTTCTTCTGCCATGCCTTTGTTTGTTTATATGACATGAGTGTGCAAAGTTCCTAAGAGCTCCATAAAGTGGGGAAGCTACTTGATTATCAAAAGGCCACTGACTGATCTGTATATCGCTCCCAGGATTTTCATGCAAAATAGAAAGAGGTCTAAACTCAAAATTCATCTGGAACAGACAAATCTTTAGTAAAGGGAGAGCCATGAATATAACCTTTTTATTGGGTCGTATTTTTAATGTTTGAAACTGCCTTCCTGAACACATCCGTCTCATCAGGGACTGGAGAAAAAGCTCTTTTCCCCCTTTTCTCCAGATCACTGGAGGCAATTATTCAGGAGGCCCTATAAATCAGGCTAGGCAATTGGTTGCTTTCTAGGCATTTTGGATTACAATTGAACTATCATAAAGACAACATGGTCAATAGCTAGGAATTATAGCTAGATACCTAGCAAGTGATGCAATTTTAGCATCCAGATAGTGTGTATATTCAGCTAATGCTAGCTACAGCTCTTTACTTTATCCCATCAATTTACTCTGCCTGTTTATATCTTGCAATGTAATTCATACATGTTATTGTGCAGAATTCTCAAATGCTAGGAGTTCCTTGTACACGGACGCACTTGTGTTTATTTTCACAAAAAGTCACGCTCAATAAATTTGTGCTGAGATGCTCTTGGCTCGTGTTTCCTAAAGCTTGCTATCAACCCTCTTTACATCATACTTGCTTTTTATACGCATTTGAGTACCTGCATGTATAACAGCTTGCAGTTTCCTTTCTCCTGTAAATCAGTAGGATGTTGCTAAGGTAGCCATGCTGCCTGTTTCTCATTCTAGTGTTCTCATCCCATTGGTCTTGTATCTGCAGTTTCCCTTGTTATTTCTATGCCTCTGTATTGCAGACTGCACAACTGCCAATTTAATGTGTGATTTGTTTTTTATTTTCTCTGTCTGTCTGTCTGTCTGCCTGTCTGCCTATCTGCCTATCTATATCTAACCTTTCTCTTTCTGTCCATGTCTGTCTGTCAATCTGTCTGTCTATCTTATCTTATCTTATCTATCTATCTATCTATCTATCTATCTATCTATCTATCTATCTATCTTCATTGTTTCCTTGTCCTTCATGATTCATCCAAGTCTTCCAAGTGGAGTTAATGCTTCCACAAAATACTATTTATTAATTTGCTTTCCTGCCCAAATGTTACTAGCTTTCTCTTTTTAACCCAACCCCCTCATCATTGTTTCTCTACGTTGGACAATTAGGTGTTACAGATTTGAGAGCTAGTCTACTCTACTCAACTACTACACAGCTTGTAAATTGAGCCAGCCCTGATGTGTTTCCAAATTGGGAACTGTAAAAATGAGTAGTAATGTTTTTGACCTGGATTTCTGGATTTGCTACTTCTGGGCCTAGGTGTTGCAGACCCAACTGCTATAATCCCATGTGAACTAACTGCATCTCTTTAGGAAAGCTTGAAACGTCTTCACTAATAAGAAAAGATTGCTTAGGGAGAACAAAAAAAATTATAACGTACCTCAAAAGAAACTATATGGAAGTCACTTAAATCAGGATGCATTTCACCACTGATCTGAGGCTAACGAGCAATCTCTTTTCTTTTCCTTCCATACTACTTCACAATTCCATTTTGAGTTGGCAAGGCAGGACAGGACATCTACCACAGTGAAGTATTACTAGGTACCTGGTCTCTTAACAAAAGCGTTTTTCATTATCTCCTGCTGCACTGGAAATCTGTATATTTTGTTTCTTCTGGGGGCAGCTGGTTGTACATTTCGACTTCATCCAAGGATTTCAGGGCTCAGCTATACATGGAAAGTTAAGAAAGACAAAGTTAGCATATAGGAATAATTTGCACTTGTTAGGATATACCTACAGGAAGGGTTTACGCAAATGAGATGGTCTTGAGCAAAAAAATATATTTTTGACTGTATATCTCCAGCTATCTGTCTACAGGCATTTAGAATTGCATCAGTGGGTAATCAGGAAACTGACAGCTAAGATGGAATTGAGTTGATAAAGGCAATAGCACTGAGGATATTCCTGTCTACAACTCTATAATTAATGCAACTGTCTATACTGTATTGTTTCTTATCTCTTTGGATTTGAAGGATTGCAACACAGTGATAGAGGAGGGAAAGACGAAGAAAAGTCAGTGGTTTTGGATATGAAAGGATCTGAAACATCTGTTCAGAGACCTATGCCTCCTGTAGGAATTTCAAAAGAAATGTTCTCTCTCTCTCCCCCTCCCTCTCCGAGGGGTGAAATTCAGCAGGTTCTGACAGGTTCTGGAGAACCGGTAGCGGAAATTTTGAGTAGTTTGCCAGAGAACCGGCAAATACCACCTCTGGCTGGCCCCAGAGTGGGGTGGGAATGAGGATTTTGCAATATCTTTCCCCTAGAGTGGGTTGGGAATGGAGATTTTACAATATCCTTCCCCTGCCACCCCACCCACCCACACCAGGCCCACCAAGCCACACCCACAGAACCGGTAGTAAAAAAATTTGAATTCCACCCCTGCCCTCTCCCCCTCTCTCTGCTTCTCTCCCTCCCCCTCTCTCCCTCTCTCCCTCTCAAAGGGAAATGAGGCTGAACAAGAATGTCATATGAGGGGACTTCCGGTTTGGCACCGTAGGTGATGGCGGTGATCTTTACGATCACCAACCTCTGGATTTTGTGGAATCGCTAGGACAGCTTAAATCTGCTGTCCAGCGGTTCGAAAAACCCTCTCTTCGGGAGAAGAGGAGGGGGTGAGCTGAGGGCAGAGGTTGAATTTCCCTAAAGCCCCTGAGAAAAAAGGGGTTTGAAGGGTTAAGTTCCCTCCAGCAACCCGAAGAGCTCCAGATCCGAGGATTCTTCTGCTTGGGCGGAACCAATCACCACGACCAAACGCCGAGATTTATTTTGGACAATAAAGGATTATACCGGACAGAACGAAAGTGGGAGAACTTTATGCAAGTAGCCAAGCCGATTCCCCGATACTTTGTAACAAGTTTGAAAACAGCAAGAAAATGGAGGCGAATTGTTAACAAGTTAACGAGTGGAAAGCGAAAGTGATACTTTCAGCGTTTGTCTGCAGTTGGTAATTTGCATGTTACTTGCTGCTTTAACTCTTTAACTCTTTGCTGCCTAGAATCTAGGAGAGATTTTCTTTTTAAATATTGCTTTAAAAAAGCTTTAAAGGACTGTGTTTCTCAGAGGTTAAGAAGATTTAAACTGAATATTAAGTTGGAAATAAATAAATAATTTTATAGAAGATGGCAGCCAAACAATTAAAGTCTACTGTAACAAAGGGCTCTGGAATCTCCTCAGCTGGTGCCTCTCCAGCTCATACAGTGGAGACTAGAACATTGAACTTAGAGGCGGTACAAGAGAATTTAAAAGACTTTATGCAAGAAAATTTAAAGTAATAACTGATGAGATGTCTGAAATGAAAGAGCAGATATCAGAAATTCAAGTGGGAAATAAAGAAGTTAAGGAAGGATTTGTAATTGCAGTACAAAGTTTGGCAAATAATGTGATTTTATTGGAAGAGGAGGTTGAAGAAATTAAGCAACATAATTCAAAATTAGATAATAAAATGGCTGAATTTCAAAGTAAAATGGAAAAACAGATGATGAAATAGTTTTGATACAATACAGAAATATGGAATTTGCTCTAAGAATTCGTGGTCTGAAAGAGAATAAAGAAGAGGATTTAAGGAAATTTTTCTGAAGTATTTGCTGAGATATTAGCAGCTCGTCCAGCAGATGTGGCTTATCAAATTGATAAAATATATCGTGTGAATTCTTGGATAGCAAGGCAAAAAAAGTTGCCAAGGGATGTTGTTATTTATTTTACAAATAGAACAGTGAGAAATCAGATTTTGCAAGCCTCATATAAGGGGGAGAAGATTCAGATTGCTGGTCAGGATATTTTAATATTAAAGGAAATTCCACCAAAAATGTTAAGGGCTAGAAAGGAATTTGCCTTCCTGGTGAATGAACTTAAAAAACGTCAGATTGAATATAGATGGGATATTCCAACTGGTATAATAGTATATTATGCAGGGAAAGTACATCGTCTCAATACAGTTGGAAAAGCGAGAGAATTTTATGTTGAGGCATTAAAAGTTGGAAGTCTTTCTCCACTGGATGCTAGAAGAAAGGAGACTGAAGTGAAGGAAAGAGAAGTGAAGCAGGTTCAAGAACAGATTGCGATGGAAGAAGATTTATTACAAGTGTTGGAAATACCTATGACGGGTCCAGATTCAAAAGAACAAAGGCTGACAAGAGCTGCTGCTAAACGCAAGGAACAAGAGATGAAGGCACAACAACAACTGGCAACTACTACAACGGAAACAGTGGGAGGAAAATGTGATTTGCGGCTAGTGTTCCAAAAGTTTCCTTTGGCCGATAATGGCAATTAAACTATTATCTTGGAATGTTAATGGTTTGAATTCACCGCAGAAGAGAAGGAAAGTATTTCATTATTTGAAACAATTTAAAAATGACATTACTTGTTTACAAGAAACACATATTAGATCTTTAGACCAGAAATATTTGATAAATTCAAAACTGGGAGTACATTTTGTTGCCTCCTCTTTGGAGAAAAAAAATGGTTTAGTTATATATATAAAGAAGGATATATCAGCAAAATTAATTGAGGTGGATAAGCAAGGAAGATACATTGCTATTGAACTCTTGTTGGAGGGAAAGAAGACATTATTAATAGGAGTTTATGCTCCGAATCAACAACAAGAAAATTTTTTCAAGTTTTTACATAAAAGAATAGTATTTTGGGATTATAAATCATATATATTAATGGGTGATTGGAATGGTGTGTTGGATACTCAAAAAGACAAAAAAAGCTTAAGGAAGATATCAAGCCGGGCGAAATTACCAAAGGCTTTTTTTGAAATGATGGAGGACTTGGAATTAAGAGATATTTGGAGAGAACATAATACAGAAGAGAGGGATTTTACCTTCTTTTCTGATAGGCACCAATCATTTTCGAGGATTGATTTTATTTTGATTACTAATGACTTGTATTCTAGAGTGAAGAAGACGAAGATTTGTTCAAGAACTTTATCTGATCATAGTCCAGTTTGGATTGAATTTGATCAGGAAAAGGAGGCTAGGAGATCATGGAGGTTGAATGAGAATTTGTTTAAATATGAACAAAATGTAAATGAATGTAAAAACAAATGAAAGAATTTTTATTATGAATATGAAAAAGAGACATCTATAGAGATGATTTGGGACTCAGTAAGGCTTATATGAGAGGAAATCTTATACAAATGAATATTAAATACAAAAATAAATTGCAGAAAAGAAAAGGAACTGGAAGAGGAAATTAAAAGAAAGAACAATTATTGATAAATAGCCCAGGAAATAGTAAAATAAAAGAATCAATAAATATATTGAGAGGTCAGTTTAATATGTTGATGGCAGATCAAGTAGCAATTAATTTACAATATGTAAAACATAATACGTTTAATAATGCCAATAAGCCAGGAAGATGGCTTGCCTATTTAATAAGGAAAAACAGAAATCACGAACGATTGATAAAATAGAATATAGGGTAAGGAAGTTTATCAAAAGAACTTGATTAAAAAGCATTTTAGAGTATTATAGTAAGTTATATTCTAGGGATATGGTTGATGATACAGAGATAGAAAGATATTTACAACAACAAAATATTTGTGAGCTTACAGAAAATCAAAGAGAAGAATTGAATCAATTAATTACTTCAGAGGAAATTTTCTTAGCAATTAAACAACTTAAAATCGGTAAAGCACCAGGAACAGATGGTTTAACAGCTGTTTATTATAAAATTTACAAAATGAGATGGTTGAACCACTTAAAGAGTTATTTAATAAAATTCAAATGGGAGGAGATGTTCCCCCTTCATGGAGGACAGCCTTTATTTCGTTAATACCGAAGGAAGATCGAGATGGTATTAAAGCAGAGAATTATAGGCCTATATCACTTTTAAATACTGATTACAAGATATTTACCAAGATATTGGCTAATAGATTAATGCCAGTGATGAATCAAATAATTCATAATGATCAGTCAGGATTTATTAAGGGTAGGCAGATGAGATATAATGTGAGGCAAATCGTAAATTTACTTGAATATTTGGAACGAAACAACCAAGTATCAGCGGCATTCCTTTTTGGATGCTGAAAAGCTTTTGATAGATTGGATTGGCAGTTTTGTTTAAAGTAATAGAAAAATGCAATTTGGGGATTATTTTATTCGTGCAATTAAAGCAATATATCAGAAGCAAACAGCACAAATAATAGTAAATGGTGGGTTAACAGAAACTTTTAAAATTGAGAAAGGGACGAGACAGGGATGTCCCTTGTCCCCATTACTTTTATTTTAACTTTAGAAATTCTTCTGAATAAAATACGTGGTTCGATCGAATAAAGGGAATTAGAGTTAAACATCAAGATTATAGATTAAGAGCTTTTGCAGATGACCTGGTTGTTACTGTATCTCAACCAATATACTCAGTAACTGGTTTAAAAGATATAATTGGTCAGTATGGTAAAGTATCTGGATTTAAGGTGAATCAGCAAAAGACAAAGATGATAACTAAAAATATGAATATACAACAAAAGAAGAGTTAGAAAGAACTTCAGGTTTTGAAATCGTTAAAAGGTTAAATATTTAGGAATATATATTACAGCTTCAAATGTTAAATTATACAAAAATAATTATGAGGTATTGTGGCAGAAGGTATGGAAAGAAATGGAGAGTTGGAAGAAGTTACAACTATCTTTGCTGGGAAGAATAGCGGCTATAAAATGAATGTTTTGCCCAGGTTTTTGTTTTGTTTCAAATGATACTGGTGTTTAAGAATGATATTAAATTACAGGAATGGCAAAAGGGATTAGTAAATTTGTATGGATGGGCAAAAACCAAGAATAAAATTAAAAGTAATGCAGGATATAAGGGAAAGGGGGGTCTTAAAATGCCTAATTTAAAATTGTATTATGAAGCAGTTGTTTTATCATTAATTACTGATTGGATTAATTTAACTGAGGAAAGAGTTCTGAATATAGAAGGTTATGGTTTGTTATATGGGTGGCATGCATATTTATTATATGATAAGAAAGTTGATAAAATATTTAAAAATAATATAATTAGAAATGCATTATTGAGGGTTTGGAGGAAATATCAATACAAATTAGATGGAAAGATTCCAATATGGGCAAACCCGAGACACATGATAGAAAATATAAATATATATCAAAAGATGGAGGTAGTTACTTATAAAGAACTTCTTTGTATGGAAAAAGGGAGTTACAATTAAAATCTAGAGAAAAGATGGGGAAGAAGGAAAAATTATACATGGTTCCAATATGGACAACTACAAGCTAGATGGAAATTAGATCAAAAATAGGTGTTAAGCAAATTGAGGATAATTTGTTAAAACAAATGAGAGATCAAGGTCAACAGCATATTAAGAGGTTGTATAATGTATTAGTAGAAATAGATTCAGAGACTGATTTGGTTAAGGATTGTATGATTAAGTGGGCACAAAATTTTCAGCAACCAATAATGTTGGAAACTTGGGAAAGAATTTGGGTGAGGAATGTTAAATTTACACAAGCGCAAAATATGAGAGAAAATTTTATAAGATGTTTTATAGATGGCATTTAGACCCCAAAAAATTGTCATGTATGTATCCTAATGTACAGGCTAAATGCTGGAGATGTGATTGTGAAGATGCTACTTATTATCATATATGGTGGACTTGCAAAAAAGTTAAAGCATTTTGGATTAAAGTATGGTGGATCATGCAGAATATTTTGAAAAGAAGATTAAGTTTACCCGTAGTTCTTTTTACTAGGAATAATTATGGATTGTACAGCTATAGAGACTAAATTGATTCTGAACTTAATAACAGCCGCAAGACTTTTGATTGCTCAATATTGGAAGAAAGAAGAATTACCTACAATTGAAGAATGGACTCTTAAAGTATCAAATCTGGCAGAAATGGCAAAAATCTCTGCTTATTTGAAAGACTATACACAAGAAAAATATATTTTAGAATGGAAAATGTGGATTGATTATATTCAAAATAAGTATCAGATAAAAAAATATCAAATAGCATATGAGTAAATTTAGGAAATAATTTGTATTAGATATATTTTTGAAGGAGAGGGGAATTGAGAGTGTGAATAAGTGTGGAGAGACTAGAGATTATAATTTAGGAATTATTTTAGATTATGATTGTTAGTTTTGATACCCTGCATTTTGTTCTGGGAAGTCGGGGTGGGGTGGGGGTAAGGGAAGGGAATTGGGGGATTGAGGTTAGTGATGGAGTGATGGTTAATGTACAGGGATTATTGAAGATGTATAAATATAATTAATGTAGGGTCGGGTCTGACCAGTTGCCATTTTAGAACGGTGGGGAGGGAAAAAAGAGAGAGTAGGAGGTAGGAAAGAGGAGAAGAGGAAGGAAGAGGGGTAGAAGAGGGAGAAGAGTGTAGGGTGGAGGGAGGAGAGGAGGTAGATAAGAGAAGGAGAGGAAGGTTTGGAAAGTAAAAGAAGGTAGAAGAGGGAAGAAGGTTAAAAAGGGGGGTGGTGACTGGGCAGGCCCGACTAATTGTATATAACTGTACATTGGATGAATTATTTGATAAGATTGTAAAAATAAAACTTTTTTATAAAAAAAAAAAAAAAGAATGTCATATGAGGTATCTGTAGTGTGCTTCATTTGTAAAATAAAATATACAAAAGCAGTAAACACATGTAGAAGTCCATATAATAAGTTCATGTAGAAAATGTTTGCTTTGATAAAAGAGTTTGATTACTTGGTGATAATAAAAAACATGCTTAGCCCTGGATATACAGTCTTGATATTTGTGATATATGAGGCTTGGCAAAGCAGAGGATTTTAAGGAGCTTATTATGTATTAGGCTTTGGTGAGTTGGATTTGAGCATATTGTAATCCTGCCTGATAAGGTGTGCAAACCGTATAGCAATCTTCATCAACCTTCTTCCACCTGGATGTGTTTGGACTACAAGTTCCAGAATCCACAACTAACAGTGATAACTGCTGGACGGAAATTTTGGACACTATAGTCTCCAAAAGCTTTCCCCAGGCTTGGTATCCATCATATCACCCTCCACTAAGCAACAAATAACCTACTCTCTGATAAACAATTTGGTTTCAGGAAAAAAATTGTTATTTAATCTGCAACTCATACACTGCAAAAACACCTGGACCTCTCAGCTCGACCAGGGCAAAGCAATAGATGCAATTTACATAGACTTCTGTAAAGCCTTTGATTCTGTAGTGCATGACAAACTACTTCTGAAACTAAAATCTTATGACATTTCTGGATCCCTGCATAATTGGATAGCTGTGTTCCTGTCAAACAGGGAACAAGTGGGCAAAATAGGCAGTGCCCTATCAAATCCTGCACCTGTTAACAGCAGTGTTCCCCAAGACAGCTTTGTAAATCCAACACTCTTTCTGGTTTATATCAACGACCTTTGTGATCAAATTATAAGGAGCTGTGTCCTCTTTGCCGATGATGTTAAACTATTCAAATCCATAGACAACTCTACTATCCTTCAAAATGTCCTAAACTACGTTTCTGGATGGTCAAACAACTGGCAACTCCAAATCCAGTGGTGGGATTCTACCTGTTAGCACCGGTTTGGTGCTAACCAGTTGCTAACCGGTAGCTAATCGGTTCTACCAAACCGGTTGTTAAGTAGTTAAGCAGTTCAGAGAACTGGTTGTTAGAAGAAATCTCCTTTTGCTTTTTTCCACTTTATAGGGTTAATCCTGTAAGGAATTACAACATTCTCATGTTGTTTCCTAGCTTAATCTTTATTGCCCTGATTACAGAAACTGCCTCTCCATTAACCCTTATTAGATTCTTGGCAGTACGGCTAGACTTACTGTCGCTTCCGATTCTGGAGCTTCTTGGAGGTTTGTTGTTGTTGTTTTTGCTTGACTTTCTTAAAGGGGAAGGGTTGTTTTAAGCTTTTTACACTACTGTTGGGAGGAAATACTCCCCTGTTGGAGTTCTTCCAGCCAGGATGCAATGATCAGTACTTTGAAGAAATAATGAATAACGAAGCAGAAGCTTTTAATAATAAGGAACCAAGATGAGTGACATTCAGCAAGGCTTATTGGCTAGCTAGAAAGATTGACATTCAAACATGAGTTTACATACCCTTTCTGACTTTTGGTCTAAAACTGGTTTTTGGTGAAATTTAATTCTGTGTTTGGTGATGTTTAATCCTGTGTTTAGTGATGAGATAATTTTCCCTATTCAGCTTTGTTTGGAAGGAAAAAAGTTAATCTCTGTTCCTGAAAAGAAGCAGCTTCAGAAATCTGACTAGTTCCTGTGTCTATTTGTTCTGGCAATTGGTTTAACAAGCAACAGATACTCTGTTTGCTCTTTTGCTTCATTCTGGAGAGCTTAAATGACCTCTCTGCTAAAGGGTTTCACTTTATGAGCAAGAGTTGGCTGCTGATAGCTATCATTGCATTTTAACTATTTTAATTCCTCAAAGTGCTCTGGCACCCTGCCTGTTTTGTAACTCCAGTTTGCAGGTATTTCTAATCTAATGATTGTTATTTATGGCAGCTTTTTGCAAGCAAAGAAGCTTTTTGTATTTTTGTACAGGTAATCCTTGACTTACAACAGTTTCAATGGCACTGAAAAAAGTGACTTATGACCGTTTTTCACACTTACAACCGTTGCAACAAATTGTAATTAGGGCAAATAAGCGATGTCACATGACAACCTGGCCACGCCCATCCAGTCACACGAAGCATCACAGTTGAGAAATGAGTGACACAGTTGTTAAGAATGCTACAATTGGCATAAATGATGACCGGTCATAAGTGCAAGGATCGGTCAAAAGTGCGAGGACCTGTCAGAAATGACTTTTTTCAGCCCTCTGTGTAGTCCCTATGCACATAGCCACGCCCACCAAGTCACATGGACAGCTAGCCACGCCTACCTAGTCGCATGACCACCAAGCCACACCCTCAAATAAGCCACACCCACAAAACCAGTTGTTAAAAAAATTGAATCCCATCACTGTCCAAATCTCTGCTAACAAATGCTCAATCCTGCACATTGGCAATAGAAATAAGAACATCAAATACTTGCTGGCTGGAAATGATCTAAAAGTTGACCCACACTCTGTCTTATTTTTTTTTTTTATTAACACTCTTCCCTCTTCTACCTTCTTTTACTTTCCAAACCTTCCTCTCCTTCTCTTATCTACATCCGCTCCTCCCTCCACCCTACACCTTCCTTCTCCCTCTACTATCCCTCTTCCTTCCTCTTCTCCTCTTTCCTACCTCCTATCTCTCTTTTCTCCCTCCTCACCGTTCTAAAATGGTAACTATGCAGACCCGATCCTACATTAATTATATTTCTTCAATAATCCCTGTACATTAACCATCACTCCATCTCTACCAAAACCCCCAATTCCCTCCCCCTTACCCCCCACCCCCCATCCCGACTTCCCAGAACAAAATGCAGGGTATCAAAACTAACAATCATAATCCAAAATAATTCCTAAATTATAATCTCTAGTCACACCACACTTAGTCACACTCTCAATTCCCCTCTCCTTCAAAAATATATCTAATACAAAATATTTCCTAAATTTACTCATATGCTATTCAATATTTTTTTTTATCTGATACTTATTTTAAATATAATCAATCCACATTTTCCATTCTAGAGTATATTTTTCTAGTGTATAGTCTTTCAAATAAGCGGAGATTTTTGTCATCTCTGCCAGATTTGATACTTTGAGTGTCCATTCTTCGATTGTAGGTAATTCTTCTTTCTTCCAATACTGAGCAATCAAAAGTCTTGCGACTGTTATTAAGTTCAAAATCAATTTAGTCTCTATAGCTGTGTAGTCCATAATTATTCCTAGTAGAAAGAACTGCGGAGTAAACTTAATCTTCTTTTTCAAAATATTCTGCATGATCCACCATACTTTAATCCAAAATGCTTTAACTTTTTTACAAGTCCACCATATATGGTAATAAGTAGCATCTTCACAATCGCATCTCCAACATTTAGCAAGATCTAATATGTGTTTCTTGTAAACAGGTAATGTCATTTTTAAATTGTTTCAAATAATGAAATACTTTCCTTCTCTTCTACGGTGAGTTCAGGCCATTAACATTCCAAGATAGGAAACTTTTGGAACACCAGCCGCAGATCACATTTTACTTTAGGCCTTGCTCCTCCCACTGTTTCCGTTGTAGTAGTTGCCAGTTGTTGTTGTGCCTTCATCTCTTGTTCCTTGCGTTTAGCAGCAGCTCTTGTCAACCTTTGTTCTTTTGAATCTAAACCCGTCGTAGGTATTTCCAACACTTGTAATAAATCTTCTTCCATCACAATCTGTTCTTGTACCTGCTTCACTTCTCTTTCCTTCACTTCAGCCTCCCTTCCTCTAGCTTCCAATGGGGGAAGACTTCCAACTTTTAATACCTCAACATAAAATTCTCTTGCTTTTCCAACCGTATTGAAACGATATACTTTCCCTGCATAATATACTATTATACCAGTTGGAATATCCCATCTATATTCAATCTGATGTTTTTTAAGTTCATTCACCAGGAAGGCAAATTCCTTCCTAGCCCTTAACATTTTTGGTGGAATTTCCTTTAATATCAAAATATCTTGACCAGCAATCTGAATCTTCTCCCCCTTATATGAAGCTTGCAAAATCTGATTTCTCACTGTTCTGTTTGTAAAATAAATAACAACATCCCTTGGCAACTTTTTTTGCCTTGCTATCCAAGAATTCACGATCTATTTTATCAATTTGATAAGCCACATCTGCTGGACGAGCTGCTAATATCTCAGCAAATACTTCAGAAAAATTTTTCCTTAAATTCTCTTTCTTATTTTCTTTCAAACCTCGAATTCTAAGAGCAAATTCCATATTTCTATATTGTATCAAAACTATTTCATCCTCTGTTTTTTCCTTTTTACTTTGAAATTCATCCATTTTATTTTCTAATTTTAAATTATGTTGCTTAATTTCTTCAACCTCCTCCTCCAATAAAATCACATTCGTTGCCAAACTTCGTACTGCCATTACAAATCCTTCTTTAACTTCTTTATTTCCCACTTGAATTTCTGATATCTGCTCTTTCATTTCAGACATCTCATCAGTTATTACTTTAAATTTTTCTTCTATAAAGCCTTTTAAGTTCTCTTGTAACGCCTCTAAATTCAATGTTCTAGTCTCTGCTGTATGAGCTGGAGAGGCACCAGCTGATAAAGTTCCAGAGCTCTTTGTTACAGTAGACTTTAATTGTTTGGCTGCCATCTTCTATAAAATTATATATTTATTTATTTCCAACTTAATATTCACTTTAAATCTTCTTAACCTCTAAAAAACACAGTCTTTTAAAGCAGTATTTAAAAATCTCCCCTAGATTCTATCAGCAGGCAGCAAAGAGTTAAAGAGTAAAAGCAGCAAGTAACATGCAAATTACCAACTGCAGACGGAATGCTGAAAGTATCGCTTTCGCTTTCCACTCGTTAACTTGTTAACAATTCGCCTCCATTTTTTTACTGTTTTCAAGCTTGTTACAAAGTATCGGGGAATCGGCTTGGCTACTTGCATAAAGTTCTCCCACTTTCGTTCTGTCCGGTATAATCCTTTATTGTCCAAAATAAATCTCGGCGTTTGGTCGTGGTGATTGGTTCCGCCAAAGCAGAAGAATCCTCGGATCTGGAGCACTTCGGGTTACTGGAGGGAACTTAACCCTTCAAACCCCTTTTTTCTCAGGGGCTTTAGGGAAATTCAACCTCTGCCCTCAGCTCACCACCTTCTCCTTCTCCCGAAGAAGGGGTTTTCCGAACCGCTGGACAGCAGATTTAAGCTGTCCTAGCGATTCCACATAATCCAGAGGTTGGTGATCGTAAAGATCACCGCCATCACCTACGGTGCCAAACCGGAAGTCGACCCACACTCTGTCAAGGACCTAGGAGTACTCGTTTCAAAGGATCTAAGTCCCAGAGCTCACTGCAACATCATTGCAAAAAAGGCATTAAGAGTTGTCAATCTTATTTTACGAAGTTTTATCTCTGGTAACGCTATACTTCAAACTCACTGTATTTCAAACATCAATGCATTAGAAAGGGCCTAGAGATATGTTACTAGAAGAGTACTCAAATCTTCTGCTCAAAATAAAATTCCCTTTACCACCAGGCTTGAAATTTTAGGTCTGGATAGCCTCGAACTACACCGTCGATGTTCCGACCTATGCTTAGGTCATAGGATTATTTACCAAAATGTCCTACCTGTAAATGAGTACTTTAATTTCAACCGTAATAACACAAGGGCTATCAATAGATTCAAACTCAATCTAATTCGCTCTAATCTTGATTGTAGGAAATATGACTTCTGCAAAAGAGTAGTAAATGTCTAAAACACTCTACCTGATCCTGTTGTTAGTCTCGCTAATCCCCATACCTTTTACCTTAAACTGTCTACCGTGGATCTTTCACATTTCTTAAGAGGTCCCTAAGGGGGCGTGCATAAGCGCACCAGCGTGCCTACCATCCCTGTCCTACTGTCCCCATTTATATGTACTCATTTTATGTGTTTATGGCTATGTTTTGCTTATTTATATCCTTTTATTTGTGCCATTTTTTTTCATGTGTCCATCTCTATATCTATACTGATGCTTGTTTCCTTGAACTTGTTGATAAATAAATGAATAAACAAAGAAAGAAAGAAACCTTGACTTCAGTTCCCAGAATATCTAGCTTCTATGGTAGCCCTAGAACTCCCATTCTGGGAGTTGAAGCCTACGTTCTTGGCAGAAGGCTCTCCTTCTTTTCTTGGCTGCATTTATTTTTGGCATGCCACCTGCTTCTTCTTGCCTAGTAGAAACAGTCCAACCAGTAACCCTGTAACCCTGATTGGAATGCGTAACTGAGGATCTTGATCGGAAACCGGAGCCTTACCCAGGGGCTGCCATATAAAGGAGCAAGAGAGACAGGTGCAGTCAATGTGGCATGCTTGTTTTTCCACATAGAATAAATAACTGCACAATTCATGGGCCAAAAGTTTAAAGGGGGAGCAATACCGGGACCCCTTCCCTCCCAATCCTAAATCTACAGCTGCCTGGTTGCCTATGTTGACTCTAATTAAGCCAGGAAAAGAAGAAAACAGTGGCCAGCAGATAAGGCTTAAAAAAGGTTATGTCATATAAACATATACCTCAAGGGGGCACTCATACCCTGCAGGACTTTTCCATTAAGATTTGCAGAACCCTGTTTCTCAAATCTTCCCTGCTAGCCAATCCTTTCTCCAAAATTAAACCTTGTGAACTCTCAGGTCTACCCTACCTTATTCAGGGCCAAACTTCTAGGCAAGCACGCAGAGATCCTTTGGTATGTGTCCGTTTATTATCATTGTGAAAATCTTAAGGTTAAAAACAAGAGTAAGAAAAGGGTTGCATGAAAACAGGGAGAAATAATAGGGTCTTTGGAATTGCTCTCAAACTATGGACACACAGTTCAAAGCCTTTCAGGTCCTTCTGTTGTTATATGTTTTCTTTTTTAAAAAAAAAAATGAGGATCAAAAGAGCTCATTGCTTCAGCAAAAGAATGAAGTCTGTTTCATAACTCTTCCCAAACCCAAAGTGAAGCTTGAATTGAGCTTGGGAGCAAAACTTCTCTGAACCCTGCAAACAAAACACAACACAACATAACACAAAACACCAACCAAAGGTTATGGAATAGAAAGTCTCTTCTCAATTGCTATTTCATCACAATTTTCTGGCCGCAGTCTTTGAAAAAGGTATCTGTTCGGGGGGGTCGGGGGTCGGCTATATTTTCCACCAGGTTTTGCAACCTGACCTTCCTGTTGTTGTCACTGCTTAATCCTTTCACACTTCTGATTAGAGGAAGAAGGGTAAGGGAAGCAGCCCCAACTGGGCCTCTCTTTAGAGAAAATCTGAGCATGAATTAAGGGTAGAAAATAAAGATTTGGCACTATTAACCTAAGTTTGTAGGTTCCCTAAGGAAGGACTCACTGGAGAAGAGCCTAATGGTGGGAATGATTGAGGGTAAAAGAAGAAATGGATGGCAGAGAACGAGATGGCTGGATGGAGTCACGAAGCAGTCGGTGTGAAATGGACTCCGGGGGATGGTAGAGGACAGGAAGGCCTGGAGGAAAGTTGTCCATGGGGTCGTGATGGATCGGACACGACTTCGCAACTAACAACAACAGCAACCTAAGTTTGTAGGACTACGGCTTGTCACACCAGATGAAACTTATTAGACATCTACTGTGGTTTTCCAGATGCCTGAAATTCCCTTGTAATCGGAAGCAGTTGCAGGCAATGAGAATCAGGAAGTTTTCTATGCCCTAATGAGGCACTTTACTGGGTGAGTGAATTGATTAGATTGAATCAACCCCAATTTGTCCAAGTTTGGATGGGTGTTAAAACAGGTCTGGAGAGGAGCGTAGTTACAAAGGAAAACAGCAAACACCATCTCTGAACAGGCGGTTGTGCATTTCAGATAGTGGCTAAATTTCACGAAGTTTCCGGGACAGAAGTGTTTTAATCATAGCCAAATCTTTTCCCCCAAACTTACTTTGCCTAGCCTACCTTTCACCACTGCACAGGGGAGAGAAAATCTAAGCCTATATTTTAAGAACTAAGTATCTTAATACCATAATGGTGCTCTTTGTTTTCCGATTGCCCCAGGCAACATGTTTTATAAACGTAGGTACAGATTTCCCCTCTATTTCCTTTTAAAATATGGAGCACATAAAAAGAAATAATAGTGTGACAATGAAATTAAAAGAAAAGTAAAGCAATTAAAATTATAAGGAAAAAAACTATTAAATCTATCCTTCCTTCCAACACTGTCCATTATATTTCTCCATAACTTTCTACATTGGCAATCCATTCCTGCTTTCATACCTTGCTCCATTTATTTCCTTTCATAGATCAGGCTTGTCACTTCTCTGTTTTTCAGAATGTAATCAGCTCCATCCAATCATAATTTTAACTTCCTTTTTTATTTATTTAATCAAGAATATATTTGATTTGCAGTTCAATCCTCATTTATTTTCCCTACGTGAATAAAGGACCAAACCATCGCCAGACTTCATTCATTCCTAGTGGTCATTCACTTTCACATCCAGTCAAACTTTATTCATCATCCATTCTTTCCTCACGCTATTTGATTTATCACATGCTCTTATAGCAGGGATGAAATCCAGCAGGTTCTGACAGGTTCTGGAGAATTGGTAGCGGAAATTTTGAGTAGTTCAGAGAATCGGCAAATACCACCTCTGACTAGACCCAAAGTGGGATGGGAAAGGGGATTTGCAGTATCCTTTCCTGCAGTGAGATGGGAATGGAGATTTTGCAGTATCCTTCCCCTGCCATGCCCACCAGGCCACATCCACAGAACTGGTAGTAAAAAAAAATTGGATTTCACCACTGACTTATAGGCACCACTATGTTTAATTTCCTTTTTATTTCTCCTAACCTACTGAACTCTTACTTTCACATAACAAAACAGGCAAAGGCACAGTCATTTTAGCTTCCTTTAATTCTCACAACAATCCTCACAACAGACCGACCTTCCATATTTACATACTTTCAAACTTCTCTATCCATTTCCCCATCTTTGGTAAACATTCTTTAGTTCTATTTTTTCTCTCAGTTTTCCCTATCAGACATAACTACCTTGATCTTTTCTCTATTAATTTTAAATCCATATTTTCTTTGCATCATATAAGCAACCTGACAGTTACTGCAATTCATTTGGGTTCTCAACCAAAACCCCAGCATCCTCTACATAGAAAAATGTAGATGCATTCTCTGCCTAAATCAACAAATCTCTAACAACATAAGCATTCCTTATATACAGTAGTTATCCATAAATATATTAAATACCCAAGAGATATTACAAATCTTGTGTTACCTTCTGTTCAGCGTTGAACCTATTCATTCATTCTCGCAAATGCTTTATTTCCTTCATACACTGCTCCTAGGATATTGAGCAAGAGCCTTCAGCTCCATATTCTAAAATTAGTGTTTACAAATAGCAACAGCCAATTCTACAATGTTAGCTATGACAGAACATCTGAGTAACTTTCAAAGGATTCAGGTTCAGTTCACAGCTTCTTCAAACAAGAAGGCCTGTCCTGAAATCCTGTATTGAGGAATGTGCAGGATTTTGTATTCAACTGAAAAAGGTATTTTAGAGGTTATAAGGGCACACACATCCCATCTGTCTGCAACATTGCACCTATTCTTAAAGCAGGCCATTCTTTTTCTGGGACCATGAGGTAGCTGTAAAGGACCCTAGCAAAAGGCGTAGCTGCTTTAAAAGGTTGCTGTGTTTGTGCTCTGAAGTCCCTTTTCGGAATCAAATCTGAAGCACTTACAGCTTTATTAGATAACTGTTACTACTCCAGGTAGAGCAGGGGTATCAAACTCACGGCCCGTGGCCCCGGATGCGTCAGCACTGGCCACGCCCACCCCCAGTTTAGCGGAGGAGAAAAAAGTCATGATACGTCCAGTGGTGGGATCCTATCGGTTTAACAACCAGTTCACTGGGCACGTGTGCTCACTTTGAGGAAAATTGAACTACTGTGTTGCTGAGATCAAGGGAAACAGCTGTGGAGCGGCAATCCACTCTGCCGCCCTGATCAGCTGGGCTTTGGAAGCTGAAATATAGGTAAGTATAACGCAATAGCGGGTGGGTGGGCCTACTTCAAAGAAAGAGAGAACTGGTTCACTCACGGCTGAAAGACAGAGAAAACGGTTCTCGTGAACCGGTCCGAACCGGTAGATATGTCTAGATATGTCACGTCTGGATATGTCACGTGACGACAACATGATGACGTGAGTTTGACACCCCTTAGGTAGAGCAATAAAACTAAACAGGATGTAATTTGGTTTAAAAACCAGCTTCTTATGTTCCCTTGACCATGTGCTAAAAATACGCAACCTTTTAATCTTAAATTTCTTATTAGCTATTATTGGGTTGGGAGGAGGAAATATGACCAATGCTTGACATCATCCTTGTCAAAAATATAGCACACCATGGTTTGAGTTTATAATATCTCAACTTCCTGGAATGGTGGAAAATTCCAGGGGTATCCAGAGTTCTTTGGGTTGACTTTCATTGCGGTCATTGGAGTTTATAATACCCAAGTTGGACACAAATGAAAAGAAGCAGCGTACTTCCCTTCCTCTAGGCAGACAACAGATCTATAACTTCCACAGATTTCCAGAGAGAATTGTTCAGTCTTCATCTAATGCTTTCTCACACTGGGGGTCTCACCTCCAGAACTCCAATAGATTTTTCTGTTTAAAGACCTGAAGAGAAAACTCCCATTCTTTCCGAGTCATTAGGGCCCATTGAGGAGACATCTATTGTACCAGCTATTAAAAAGCTAGAGTAAAACATGTGTTCTGAGGAACAGTTAGGGCAGGGGTGGGCTTCAAAAATTTTAGCAAAGGGTTCTCTGCCCAGTTGCTGGGTGGGCATGGCCATTGTGGGCGTGGCCTAGTCAGCCTCCGGCACCACGGTGGGGGTCGGGGACGTTTTCCCCCTCCCCAGGCTCCAGAGGCTTTCCTTGAGCCTCCAGGAGGGCAAAAATGGCCTCCCCAAGCTCCAGGCCCATTTCTGGCCTTCCTGAAATTCTATTATGCCCGTTTTTTGCCCTCCCTGAGCATCTGCGTGCCCTGTACTTACCTGCATCCAAAATGGGCTGTGTGGGGACTCCTGGGAGGGGTGGGGCAGTGTGGGAGTGTCCAGTCAGGAGTGGGATTTGGGGGTTCTCTGAACTGCACAAAATCTTAGCTAGAGGTTCTCCCGAACCCCTGCGAATCCCAGGAGCCTACCCCTGAGATAGGGGATTACTTCACTATTTGGAAAGCAAACCCTGAAGAAAACAAGTTAAAGGCACAGCACATAAACTGAGAGTAGCTTCAAACGTTTCCTGACAAACGGCTTATAACAGGAAGCCAAAAAGCACTTTCCAACTTTTGATGGGACTGCTAAAAGCCACTCCTTCATACCAGTCCTCTAGCCTGCCTTTTAATTATTATTTATAAAAAAATTTAATTATATAGTGTTAGCACGGAAAGAAAGCCAGCAGCCACGCAAGGCCTGTGTTTCAAAATATTTTCCCGTTGCTAATCAAAAGTCATGGCTTTGCTTGTCCCTCTGTCACACACTGTTCTCGGGTTCAAATTTACAGAGATGGACAGAGCATGGCCTCACAAGTGTACCTTCTTTGCCCTGGCACCTGCCTTATGGAATAGCCGCTCCCTGGAGACATGGAAGGCTCCCAACCTGATTGATCTTCAGGAAAACAGTGAAGACCTAGTTCTTCCACATTGGCAGCTTGCATGCCATGGTAGTTGGATGGATGTGAGGGTTTTTTAAAAAAAAAAATCAGGGCCTCAACATAGTTTATTGTTTTAAATGGTGTTGTTTTATATTTTTATTTGTTTGCCACCCAGAGTAGTAAATGGATGGCACTGTGTCAATTTGCTTAATAGATGCAGATTTATTTATGAATATATAAATAATTACATTGGTGCGGTGGCCTAGAGGTGGAGCTCTCGCCTCACAATCAGGAGACTGTGAGTTCGATCCTAGGTTGGGGCAGATATTTCTCTCTCTGGGCACGTTGGAATTATATCTGCTGAATATAACTCCTCATTGGTGACAGGAAGGGCATGTGGCCAGTAAACACTCAGTTCCATTCAGTTGCCCAGACTCCAGCCTGCAAGGGATTATGGGGTCATTAAAAGACAATGATGATATAAATAAATACATAAGTGGACAGCTGAGAGCCCCATCCTTTTATCTAATAATAATAATAATAATAATAATAATAATAATAATAATAATAATAATAATAATAATAATAATAATAATAATAATTTAAAAAAAAATAATTTAATTTATAGACTGCCCTTCTCCCGAAGGACTCAGGGCGGTGAACAGCCAGTTAAAATACAGGAAAACAGACAATATTAAAAACAACCCTTAAAAAACTCATTCAATTGGCCAAAACTAAAACACAGTTACACCCTATAAATTACTAAAAATTTAAAACCCCAATTAATCAAATTAAAATTTTAAAAAATCAAGCCAGTCCAGCGAGACGGAACAAATAGGTTTTAAGTTCGCGGTGAAAGGTCCTAAGGTCAGACAATTGTCGGAGTCCAGGGGGAAGCTCGTTCCACAGGGTAGGAGCCCCCACAGAGAAGGCCCTTCCTCTGGGGGCCGCCAGTCGACATTGTTTGGCTGATGGCATCCTAAGGAGTCCCTCTCTGTGAGAATGCACCGGTCGCTGGGAGATTGAAGCCGGCAGAAGACGGTCCCATAAATATCCCGGTCCTAAGCCATGGAGCGCTTTAAAGGTCGTCACCAAAACCTTGAAGCGCACCCGGAAGACCACAGGTAGCCAGTGCAGTCTGCGCAGGATAGGTGTTATGTGGGAGCTAAGTGCTGCTCCCTCAATAACCCGGCGCGGCCGCATTCTGGACTAACTGGAGTCTCGAGTGCTCTTCAAGGGCCCCATGTGAGAGCATTGCAGTAGTCCAGCGAGATGCGAGCATGAGTGACCGTGCATAGGGCATCCCGGTCCAGGAAGGGACGCAACTGGCGGATCAGGCGAACCTGATAAAAGCTCTCCTGGACGGTCGTCAAATGGTCTTCAAAGACAACCGTCCATCCAGGAGCACGCCCAAGTTGCGCACCTTCTCCGTCGGGGCCAATGACTCGCCCCGACGGACAGCCGCATCTGCAGCTGACTGTGCAGGTGCCGGCATCCACAGCCACTCCGTCTTGGAGGATTAAGCTTGAGCCTGTTCCTCCCCATCCAGACCCGTATGGCTTCCAAACACGGGACAGCACTTGATAGCTTCATTGGGGTGGCCTGGGGTGGAAAAGTACAGCTGAGTGTCATCAGCGTACAGCTGGTATCTCACCCCAAAACCACTGATGATCTCACCCAGCGGCTTCATATAGATGTTGAACAGGAGGCGAGAGGATCGACCCTGCGGCACCCACACAGGAGGCACTTGGGTCGATCTCTGCCCCCTGTCAACACCGTCTGCATCCGGTCAGAGAGGTAGGAGGAGAACCACCGATAAACAGTGCCTCTGGATCTGACCATATCTACCACAATGCTACATCCTGAGATATCTTTGATTCAAGATTTCCTTTAGGTACAGCCCAGATGTGCCAATGGCACTTAAAATGCTAGGCCTTTTCTTTGGGGAGCATTAGGAATATTCAAGGAATTAAATAGATATTTTTATCCATTTCATCTTTAAACTATATTCTTTAATAGATCAATTTCCCCCCGGATTTTAAGAATAAAGGGAAAAACGGATAACTTAAACTTGTGCCTATATAAGGTTCAGACATAATCTGAACTCATATCATGGAGAGCCATAAGAAACTTCTTGACTCCTTTTTGGGATCAGAACAAAGACAGGATATTCCACTTTTTAGCCATTAGGTGGCAAGCAAGGCCCTCCCAATATTTTACTAAGTCAATCTCCAGACATGATAGCATAGGTCACTTCCTTGTGGGGCTCAGGTCAGGTCCAATCTATAGGAACAGGAAAGAAAAGGGGCATGCTTAATTCTTGACTCCAGGTGGAATTGTTTAATTGCAATGCTTTTGTTTAAAATTGTCAAAATCATGAGGTGAGGATTAATGGAGGAGAAGGAGGAAGAGGATGCAGCCCCTGTCCTTGGTCAGCTCCCAGTTTCTTTCACTTGCTGGGAAGCACAACTAGAATTTTTCCTTGCCATAGAGAGATGGAGAGTTAAAAGTTTGATCATATTTCATCCTGGCCTAGGATAAGCACTGTGACATGGCAAATAAATAACAGTAACAAATAATTGAAATAACAGATAACAAATAACAAAGCGGTCAATGCCTGGAATGCACTACCTGATTCTATAGTTTCTTCCCCAAACCCCCAAAACTTTAAGTTTAAACTGTCTACTGTTGACCTCACCCCATTCCTAAGAGGTCTGTAAGGGGCGTGCATAAGTGCACCCGCATGCCTCTGTCCTAATATTCCTTTTTTACTTACTCTTTTCATGTATCCAAATTATGTTTATACTTTTATCTGTTATCTTATATATGATTGACAAAATAAATAAATAAATAAATAAATAAATAAATAAACAAACCCACTTGTTTTTTTTCCCATCACAATCGCACAGGAATGTTTCCCTAAATGGTGTGATGTCAAAGACATTTGTATCACATTGAGAGTGGCTTAGTAACACGTCAAAGATGCTCTTGGTCACTAATGTGGAATGTTCTAAGCCAGATGAGGATTCAGTTGACATCCAAGCATCCCTAGTCTTGGTTGAGGTAAAAAAAAAATCACTACGAGATAATAACCCCTTTCCTTTGTGGGAATTAATTGACCCAACTCAATTCTCAGACTGAGAACAGCTTCTCTAGGATTGCCTGTCTCTGTCTCTCCTCTAGCCTTAGGGCAGGGGTCTGCAAACTTGGCTCTTTTAAGACTTGTAGACTTCAAATCCCAGATTTCCAAGCTGGCTGAGGAACTCTGGGAGTTGAAGTCCACAAGTCTTAAAAGAGCCAAGTTTGCAGACCCCTGCCTTAGGGGGAGAGGGGGAATATAAAGGGATTGGGAGAGTTTTGTCTCTTGCAAAGTCCATTCACAATGACACCAATCCTGCCACTACCTATCCACTCCCTCAGGAAAAATCGGCAGGAATTGGTCACTAAAATCACTTCCCAGCTTCTTTTCCACCAATTGCGAAACAAACATATGCTGACATTCAGGCTGCAAAGAGTTGGATAACCAGTAGGTGGCAGCAGAGGAAAAAAAGCCAAACTCTTTACTGCCATCTCATGTGCAATTGGAATTTTGCAGCTCATGCTGAGGTAATTATTCTGTTTGGGGAAGAGGATACCTAGGTCACTTATGTTGTGGGAATGCACCTTTTGACTATGTGGAGGGGGATTGAACACCTTGAGAAATGGATTAGCAGCACAGACTTTGCAGGTAAGGAGTTTCAAATTCAGCACTGGTTGTACCTCTGATTCCACTGCTGTCAGCTCTTACCACCAGCAAATTCCTGATAATATCTAATCTCAGAATCCTTCCCTGAAGTTGCAACCCTGTTGTTGTTACGTAAAGAAACTCGTCAAGCAACAGTCTTGAGCAGAAGAAATTGCTTTTCCCCTAAAATGGGTTATCCAGGGATGTTCAGGGACTGTTCTGATACCAAAGTAGGCCATCCCTGACCTTCATAGATGGAACAATGGGAGTCCCCACTGGACTCAAAACTGGAAAGTTGAAAATGAGACCTGCAAAAGCTGTCCTCGTGTGATGTGGTGGAACTTCCTATCCCTAGGACAGATGAGATGGACTTGAGCTTCTGGAAAGCAATAGTTTCCTGTAGGCCACCCTTTTCCAACTAATACCTTCCAAACGTATTTACCCCTGCCCCAAAGCCTCCAGTCCCCATGAAGTTTCCCTTGCTGGCAGGGAAATAATTTCCATTCAATATGTCTAGCGGACAACCTGAAAGGAGATGTTGCTATAGGAATTTAGACATCTTTTTTACCCCGTTGCTAATCAAAAGTCGTGGCTTTGCTTGTCCCTCTGTCACACACTGTTCTCGGGTTCAAATTTACAGAGATGGACAGAGCATGGCCTCACAAGTGTACCTTCTTTGCCCTGGCACCTGCCTTATGGAACAGCCGCTCCCTGGAGACATGGAAGGCTCCCAACCTGTTGATCTTCAGGAAAACAGTGAAGACCTAGTTCTTCCCCATTGGCAGCTTGCATGTCGTGGTAGTTGGATGGATGTGAGGTTTTTTTTTAAAAAAAAATCAGGGCCTCAACATAGTTTACTGTTTTAAATGGTGTTGTTCTATATTTTTATTTGTTTGCCACCCATAGTAAATGGATGGCACTATGTCAATTTGCTTAATAGATGCAGATTTATTTATGAATATATAAATAATTACATTGGTGCGGTGGCCTAGAGGTGGAGCTCTCGCCTCACAATCAGGAGACTGTGAGTTCGATCCTAGGTAGGGGTAGATATTTCTCTCTCTGGGCAGGTTGGAATTATATCTGCTGAATATAACTCCTCATTGGTGACAGGAAGGGCATCTGGCCAGTAAACACTCAGCTCCATTCAGTTGCCCAGACTCCAGCCTGCAAGGGATTATGGGGTCATTAAAAGACAATGATGATATAAATAAATACATAAGTGGACAGCTGAGAGCCCCATCCTTTTATCTTTTGTTCTAGAAAGCTACTGGGAGGGGGAGAGGTTTAGCTAAAATTAGGGCTGTTTAAGGAAAACAGATTACAGATTTTGGTAAGCAATCACCGACTTTTTGCTCATCACTTGCTTGCTGTTAGGCTTCAATCAGCAGCTGACTAAGCTTAGCGGCTAAGATAGCAGTGCCCAGGCTTGGTGAGTCATTGGATGGGAGACCACTAACAAATCCCATGGGCAAACTGGGAAGTTATGGGGGGGGACCTCCAAGGAGAAGGCAGGGACAAACCATTCTGTTATTCTGCCAAGAAAATGGAATGACCTTATCCATAAAGTCCACAAAACTCAAAGGAGACAGATGTTATGTTCACAGCAGGAGTGTCTTCCAGATGTTGCCGTGCCTTCCAGATTTTGGCAGCTTTGCCACTTTTTGGCCAGTAGCTTTTGGACACCTCACCCCCCCCAGCCAACTGGGGCATTATTATCCTCAGGATTGGGAGAATATCAGAAGGCGGAACAACTCCCACCGCAACAGCATCTTCTCTCTGCCCTGCTCTCCTCATCTGCAGCAGGGGTGAAATCTACCTACCTTCCTTACTGGCTCGGAAGTGCATACGCCGCACATGCACACTCGCTGTGCTCACCTACATGCGTGCATCACATGTGTGCGCAGTCCTGCGCATGCACAAAACCTTCTGCGCATGTGCAGAAGGTAAAAAACACATTACTTAGTAATGACACCCGGGCGGGTGGGTGGAGCTTCGCTCTGCCATCGCTACTGGATCACCGAACTACCGGCCACCATCGCTACCGGATTGCGCGATCCAGTCCGAACCGGGAGCATTTCAGCCCTGATCAGTAGGAAAGAAGCAATCGTTTTACTGTCAATTCCCAGTGTCCCCCACTCACATAACATAACATAACATAACATAACATAACATAACATAACATAACATAACATAACATAACATAACATAACATAACATAACATAACATAACATAACATAACATAACACAACAACACAACACAACACAACACAACATAACATAACATAATAACAGAGTTGGAAGGGACCTTGGTGGTCTTCTAGTCCAACCCCTTGCCCAGGCAGAAAATCCTACACCATTTCAGACAAATAGCTATCCAACATTTTCTTAAAAATTTCCAGTGTTGGAGCATTCACAAATTCTGCAGGCAAGTTGTTCCACTTATTGATTGTTCCAACTGTCAGGAAATTTCTCCTTAGTTCTAAGTTGCTTCTCTCCTTGATTAGTTTCCACCCATTGCTTCTTGTTCTACCCTCAGGTGCTTTGGAGAATAGTTTGACTCCCTCTTCTTTGTGGCAGCCCCTGAGATATTGGAACACTGCTATCATGTCTCCCCTAGTCCTTCTTTTCATTAAACTAAACATACCGAGTTCCTGCAACTGTTCTTCCTATGTTTTATGTCCCACCCCAAAAGCAGATATGTACAAGACTTATGTGGCGCATTTGCCCCTTTCTTCTTGATGGGAGAAACAGAGAGCATAAAAAGTGCCACCTTTGAATCCTCTTCCTCTTGCTTTGCCTGGGTAGTCCAGCCCTCCTCGTTGCTTGCTGGTCAGCTTGTACAGAGCATAATATATTTTTCTCGCTGCTACCCAAAGTGGTTTGGTCTACCCTCTATCCCAGCGCTTCTCTCTCTCTCTCTCTCTCTCTCTCTCTCTCTCTCTCTCTCTCTCCATGCTCAGCCAGTCTGTCACATCTTTAATCTTTCTGCAATCAGGAGCCTAATTAAATTAGCCAGCTTTGTTATACCTTCTTGTAATCTTATTGCCGGCAAATTGCAGCCTTCACAGAATTCCCCAGCAAATCCCCAGGGGCCTGTTTGTTGCAGCCCACTACTGATTGCATTGCGGAGACAGACAGCCGACCAGCCTGCTAGAGTAGTGTGCCAGTTGTGCAGGGAGGTAAAAAGACCTTACATTTTCTGCAGCCGCTGGCTCTGGTGTAAACTGAGAGAGGTGGATGAGTTTATCGTATTCTTTTAAGCAAGGATTAGGCGTGTGACTGTTATGTATATCAGGAAAATTCCTATCCCTGCCAGGACAGTCAAGGAAGACAGAAGAGTGGCAGGGATATATCTATGGAGGATGCACAGCTGGCTGATGGCATCATAACAAGAAAGATTGTTGTGCAATATTATCCATTCCACCTACAACTTTTCATTTGTCCCTATAGTAGCAAATAACCATGCTGGAAAAAAAGCTTGCTTTTCAAATAGTTGAGTGGAGCTTAGGGGCCACACAACTTCCCACAAAGCCAGGGTTCAGATGTCCAAGTTCTAGACAGGTCTTCTGAAACAGATTTTATCCTGATCTTCTGAGCCGTGCCTCCTAACGCACGTTGTCACACCTGAGGCCAGTTCTCAGTTCATGCTGAAATGTGAAGATGTGAGGATGGAGGTTCGTTCTCTGAGCTTGTGGATTGGTTTCCAAATGTCTCATTACCAGGCTAGGTAACATCATCAGTAGAATTGAAGGGATTTCAGTGTCGGTGTTCTTCTGCTTGCTTATAAGGGCTTCGTGTGGTCAGTAGGTCTTGTGATGGTGAGTTTGTGTCAAGTGAGGGTCCTCTGATGGGTCCTGTGATGGGTTCAGGGGTGGGTTTCAAAAATTTTAGCAAGGTTGCTGGATGGGCGTAGCCATGGTGGGCGTGGCTAGTTGGCCTCCTGCACCATGGGGGGGGGGCGATTTTTCCCTCCCCAGGCTCCAGCGGCTTTCCTCAATTCCTAATTCTACTGTCTGCCGGCTGCCAGCAGTTCGATTCTCACCGACTCTAGGTTGACTCAGTCTTCCCTCCTTCCGAGGTCGATAAAATGAGGAGCCGGATTGTTGGGGGCAAGATGCTGACTCTGTAAAACCGCTTAGGGAGGGCTGTAAAGCACAGTGAAGCGGTATATAAGTCTAAGTGCTATTGCTATTCTCCCCCTGCCCTGCCTCCAAATCACGAAGCCATGGCTGGAATGGAGCAGATGTAGACCAGCAGGAGATAGCATGGTGACATCCTTCTCAGGGTCTCTTTGGGGCCTAGGCTGTTCCTCAGAGCAGGTAAAGTTTTCCCACCTGAGATGCATTGGCCTTTAGCGAAAGGTTCCTCCCCCTTGTCTGGCTTCCAAGGCCGTTAAGGGCCTGCCAACTATTCCCTGAAGCTCGTTAGCGTCTGGGGCTTTTGAACTCCCTTCTCCCCCCACCTTTTCCTGAGTTTCCCTTTCTCATCCTTTTTTCCACCATCAATGTCCTTTAATGAAAAGAAAAGGGGCTGAACCGAAGAAATCCTGAAAGTGCTGCAAAAACCCGAAACCATCTCTAAGTTCAAGTAATTACGGTGATTTTTCTAGCCGCCGAATTCCCCCAATGGGGAAAGAAAAGCAGCCCAGCAAGGAAAGGTGTGCAGATTGGATGACCCAGCGGCTGCTTTTATATTTTAAAGCAAAATGTTCTAATCAATTAGTTTGTGAGCCGACGTGTGTTGCCTCTCTGTGATCCCGCTGCCACCAATGGTAGGGCCATGTACGAAATGCAGGCGTGGCTGCTTCAACACAAAGCTGAAAAGCCATCTTTGCCTCAGGACAGTTGGCTTTGACTCGAGATGTTTTCAATCAAAAGGAAAGCATGGGGGTTAAAATGGCAAGAGAAAGAAGAACATAAACTCTTGATTTAAAGCAGATTTTTTTCCCTTGTACTCTTAAGTAAATATACATATTAAATCATTCGATAGCCAGTAAGATAGAGTCGTCTGCAATTCTGAAGGGCCTTTGGACAATATACCGTATTTTTCGGAGTATAAGACGCACCTTTCCCCCCCCTTAAAAGGGGGTGAAAATTTAGGTGCCTCTTATACACCGAATGTAGCTGTTGTGTCTGGGCGGAGCTGCCGAAGATGTATTGAGCATGCTCACGCAATGCGATCTGATTGGTTTATTTCCGCATCCTTTCAGGCGGGAAAATTAGGGCTTCGCTATTGGTTGTTGTTTTGGACAGCTCAGTATTTTAAGAGCTGTCAACTCTTTTTCTAGTGTTGATTCTGTTCTGGAGTTGCCTTGTTGTTAATAAATGGTTTGTATTACTAGCCGTCTCCTCATTCATGCTGATCCTTACAGAGATTTAATAGTAGCCCCACCCACCCATTGGCCCCCACCCTTTGGTTTCTGCCTCCCAGCAATTTACCTCCTTGTAGCAGGCAGCAAGAAGAAACAGCCCATTTCAGCTTCAGCACAGCCTAATTAGCACAAGTTGATTGTTGGATCCGCCTCCCGACTCTCAGCTGTTTTGCTGGGGCCTCTGCTGGTTGGTGCAAGGAGGTAAACTGCTGGGAGCAGATTTTTTTTTTCTTGTGTTAATCAAGCTATGCTGAAAACGAAAATGAAAGTAAAGCAGGCTGTTTGTTTGCTGTTTGCTGCAACGAGGCAAAATTGCTGGGAGGCAGAGACAGATTTCTTTTTCTTGTTTTCCTACCCCAAAAAAAGGTAGGTGCGTCTTATAGTCCGGAGCGTCTTATACTCCGAAAAATACGGTAATAGCATAATTTAAATCCCGATAGATTACACCCCAAGATAGGTGTAATTTGGAGTTTCTTTGTGATGTGTTGAATGTAAATTGGTATATTGTGATGTTGGTAAGTTGAGTGGCAAACTTTGAAATGCAGAAGAACATCACAATGGTCCTCCAAGGTTAAGCCTCCAAGGAGAATGCAAAAATACCAGCAGCCTCACCACTAAGACAAGACTAATCAGAAGGACATATTATAATACCCAGTTAGCATCCCTTGCCAGTTGCAGAAAAGGAACTGGCAAAGGACAGTGGAGAGAAAATGGACTTTGCTCTATTCAAAGCCAAAAGTAAAAAAAAATAAATCAGAATGGGAATGCACTAAATCAGATGAGTAATCAATGACCAGCACTGTATAGACCACTGTATAGACCAGATGTATCAAACTAAAGGCCTGCAGGCCCACCCTGGAAACACCGAAGGACTGCTGTGCCTCTGCCAGTGAAAACAGAGCTCGCGAGGGCTGCAGGCGGCCTTCCCGAGCTCTGTTTTCATTGGCAGAGTGTTGCAGGAGGCCGTTGCAACTGAAAGCTGAGCTCACAAGGGCCGTGGGAGGTCCTTCCGAGCTCCGTTTTTGCTTGCAGAGGGTTGCAGGAGGCGTCACAGGCAAAAACATAGCTCGGGAGCCCGTTTTTACTGGCAGAGGGCTTGAGCTGCCACAGGCACGCTCGACACGAGTAATGTTGAACTGACCATGCCCATCCTGGCCCCCTGGTGGTCAAACACAACCCTGATGCGGCCCTCAATGAAATCAAATTTGATATTCCTGGTATAGTCCATAAATCAGTCTGAAACACTACATTATCCATATTGCCCTGTTCTGATGGTCTCTCTGTCCAAAACAGCTAAGTGCAACTTCCAAGGCCGGTCCCATTCTTGATGTGTGATGGGGAAGGTTCTGTTGATTTGAGTATCCATCATTCTATTGCAAAGGGTCCTGGGGGTTTAAGTTTTATGAAGTATGGTTAGGAAGTAATTCTGTGTCTCAGGGTAAATCAGCAGTGGCTTTGGGCAAACCAAAGCTCATATTTAGTCTTTTCCAGATCCACAAGTCCTTTGATTTTTAAAAATAAGATATTGTTGAATCAACCTTCTCATATAGAGAGGATAAACCATTTGGGACTACCAGGATTCTAAGCTGTCAGCCTTCTTTTTGTGATTCTTCTATCATTGGCTGCACTTGTTGTTGATGTTGTTGTTTTTAAAATCAAATGCATTCTATCAAATTATATCACTAAAGGGGACGTGATTTGCTAATCTAGTTCTGTGAATGCAGCATGCAATTATGCCAAATCAATTCTGAAATTAGACATCCAGAACTGTGTACAAGTCAATGAACATTTTTGCATCGACTCGGCAACGCTTGCAAGCATTGTAATCCATTTATTTGAATGGAGTTCATCCAAATTAGTATGCCCTTCCTCCTCCCGCCCCAAACTATTTAAATAAATGCTAGGTTTCTAGGCAAACAGCGGAGAATCCAGTCTGACAACCAGTTTTCCCTGTGGTATTGGATGTATTGCAGGGAGCACATTTGAGTCACTTGTCGTTTTCCATGGGTATACACATCTTGCTGCCTAGTGTGAATTCACCTCCTAGTTCTCCCCATGCACTTCTGTTTATTGATCCATTGATCTCAATGGAGAAAACAGCAGTGAGGAAAAGAAATACCGATGCGCTTTCCAATGCGAAAGTGCTCATTTAGTTTCTGAACCCAACTACTCCACTTATTATTAGAAACTAATCTCTTTGTAGCCACTTTGCGTAAAGGTTGTGGCACCCTATCTTCCCCTGAAGGAGTCCAGAGAATTTCTAAATGTCATTGAACTACAACACCTGGCAGCAATACCTGGAAGACCATGGATTTCCCACTTCTAAAAGTTACTAAACTGAAAGTAGCATTATCTACGGTAATATAAATGAAGCTTATATTGAATCAGACTGTTTATCTACTCTGAGGGGGCAGGAGTTATTTTTGAAGACCTTGAAGAACTTGGTTTTTTCCGCTGAGGGGTTGGATCAGGTGGTCTTGTGAATCTGTCCATTTTTTTTTTGTTGTTGTTGTTGTCGAATTGCTTCTGGCACAGTTGCTCTATGTCATTATATTTTGATAATTATTTTTATGGTGTGATTATTGTTTTAATTATACGCCATTCTGAGTTTTATGTAGAGAGGGTGGCGATCAACATGAATTAAATAAACAAACAACTGAATTCTGGGATGCCAAGCGAACCTATCCCAGATCTGTGAAAGGAGAAAAAGATAAAAAGACAAGGCCCAGCACTGATCCTTCAAATCCAGGTTGCAGTGAGTTACTTGTGAGTTGCTGGCAAATACCTTGCTCCTCATTAACAGGGCAGATGATAAAAGAGGCCACAGATATTCCCTCCAAAATATCAGATTACCAGGAACCAAGCCCTTTTCCATCCTTAAATTAGAGATCTTTGGAGATTTCTGCTAATGACCCCAGAATAGAGAATGCCAAACAACAAGCAGAAAGGAATGAGAAGAATTTATTTCTGTCCCAAGAAGCTTTGGCTTACAGCTGAACTCCCATGTTCCCAATCCAGGTTGCCATGGTTGAATGTGTCAGACAAGAACTAGCCATCTTTTGCTTACTGCCTCTGCAACCTAGACTCTGAATTAACCAAGTTTGTGCCAGGGAAATAAAGTTGACTGCTTCTCTTTGGTTTGTTCTGATTGCGTAAGCTTCTGGCCTGTTAGTTTCTCTTCTCACCTACAAAGACTAGTTTGAAATTTGTGTTATCAAAAACGGAATCCTCTACTGAGAACCTAAATTTGTCTTATTCTATGAACTGAAAACTGCTGAATGGACCACTCACCTGTTTTCAAAGAATTGCATAAAAAGCTTCTTGGATGAGAAGTGAAATGTTTTCAAAGAAATAAAAATGAAGACAGTCCAGTTGCCTTTTGGAAAAACACCTTTGGGACAACCATAACCTGGATGATCGAGAATCTCTGTAGACATAGTTATAAGAAATTGTTCAGGTGAGGCCAAGAGCAAGCAAAGGAGCACAGATACCTCTAAAAGATTTTCCCGCCCCAGTTCTTTTTTTTTATTTCATTCTCTCTTAAAAAGGCAATAGAATATAATAAAGTCTGTCATCTGCACCTCTATAACTGTCGGGTTTGATTCTGCAACACAACAAGGCAGATATAGATTTCAGAGGATAATTAGAACTGCAAAAAAACAACAATTGCTACCCACCTGTCTTCCATTGAAGACCTGTATCAAATGAATCAAAAAGAGGGCTGTGAAAATATTTACAAATCCCTTACATCCTGGACATAAACTGTTTCAACTCCTACTCTCAAAATGACGCTATAGAGCACTGCACACCAGAACAACTAGACACAAAAACATTTTTTCCCGAACGCCATCACTCTGCTAAACAAATAATTCCCTCAACACTGTCAAACTATTTACTAAATCTGCACTACTATTAATCTTCTCATCATTCCCATCACCCATCTCCTTCCACTTATGACTGTATGACTGTAACTTTGTTTTTTGTTTTTTGTTTTTTGTTTACATTTATACCCCGCCGTTCTCCGAAGACTCAGGGCAGCTTACAATGTATAAGGCAATAGTCTCATTCTATTTGTATATTTTTTTTACAAAGTCAACTTATTGCCCCCCCAACAATCTGGGTCCTCATTTTACCTACCTTATAAAGGGTGGAAGGCTGAGTCAACCTTGGGCCGGGCTCGAACCTGCAGTAATTGCAGGCTCTGTGTTCTAATAACAGGCTTCTCTACTGCCTGAGCTATCCCGGCCCCTTGTTGCTTGTATCCTTATGATTTATATTGATATTTTGTTTTCTGATTGCTTATTTGTAGCCTATTACTATCATTAAGTGTTGTACCTTAGAATTCTTGATGAACGTATCTTTTCTTTCTTTTATGTACACTGAGAGCATAAGCACCAAGAAAAATTATTTGTGTGTCCAATCACACTTGGCTAATAAAAAATTATATTCTATTCTATTCTAAAGTGTGACTCTAAACTGCAATCCAATGTTCTTGGGAAGAATCCTAGGCACTTCTAGGAATCTTCACGTTACACGTGGTAGCTCAGGCTGTTAGAAGCCTATTATTAGAACACAGCAGCCTGCAATTACTGCAGGTTCAAGCCCGGCCCAAGGTTGACTCAGCCTTCCATCCTTTATAAGGTAGGTAAAATGAGGACCCAGATTGTTGGGGGGGCAATAAGTTGACTTTGTAAATATACAAATAGAATGAGACTATTGCCTTATACACTGTAAGCCGCACTGAGTCTTCAGAGAAGGGTGGAATATAAATGTAAATTAAAAAAAAAAACTTTCTTGCAGTTAGAAAAACTATGTTTAATTTGAACTGAAAACTGCTGAATGGACCACTCACCTGTTTTCAAAGAATTGCATAAAAAGCTTCTTGGATGAGAAGTGAAACGTTTTCAAAGAAATAAAAATGAAGACAGTCCAGTTGCCTTTTGGAAAAACACCTTTGGGACAACCATGACCTGGATGATCGAGAATCTCTGTAGACATAGTTATAAGAAATTGTTCAGGTGAGGCCAAGAGCAAGCAAAGGAGCACAGATACCTCTAAAAGATTTTCCCGCCCCAGTTCTTTTTTTTTATTTCATTCTCTCTTAAAAAGGCAATAGAATATAATAAAGTCTGTCATCTGCACCTCTATAACTGTCGGGTTTGATTCTGCAACACAACAAGGCAGATATAGATTTCAGAGGATAATTAGAACTGCAAAAAAACAACAATTGCTACCCACCTGTCTTCCATTGAAGACCTGTATACTGGATGAATCAAAAAGAGGGCTGTGAAAATATTTACAAATCCCTTACATCCTGGACATAAACTGTTTCAACTCCTACTCTCAAAACGACGCTATAGAGCACTGCACACCAGAACAACTAGACACAAAAACATTTTTTCCCGAACGCCATCACTCTGCTAAACAAATAATTCCCTCAACACTGTCAAACTATTTACTAAATCTGCACTACTATTAATCTTCTCATCATTCCCATCACCCATCTCCTCCCACTTATGACTGTATGACTGTAACTTTGTTTTTTGTTTTTTGTTTACATTTATACCCCGCCCTTCTCCGAAGACTCAGGGCAGCTTACAATGTATAAGGTAATAGTCTCATTCTATTTGTATATTTTTTTTACAAAGTCAACTTATTGCCCCCCCAACAATCTGGGTCCTCATTTTACCTACCTTATAAAGGGTGGAAGGCTGAGTCAACCTTGGGCCGGGCTCGAACCTGCAGTAATTGCAGGCTCTGTGTTCTAATAACAGGCTTCTCTACTGCCTGAGCTATCCCGGCCCATTGTTGCTTGTATCCTTATGATTTATATTGATATTTTGTTTTCTGATTGCTTATTTGTAGCCTATTACTATCATTAAGTGTTGTACCTTAGAATTCTTGATGAACGTATCTTTTCTTTCTTTTATGTACACTGAGAGCATAAGCACCAAGAAAAATTATTTGTGTGTCCAATCACACTTGGCTATTCTATTCTAAAGTGTGACTCTAAACTGCAATCCAATGTTCTTGGGAAGAATCCTAGGCACTTCTAGGAATCTTCACGTTACACGTGGTAGCTCAGGCTGTTAGAAGCCTGTTATTAGAACACAGCAGCCTGTAATTACTGCAGGTTCAAGCCCGGCCCAAGGTTGACTCAGCCTTCCATCCTTTATAAGGTAGGTAAAATGAGGACCCAGATTGTTGGGGGGGCAATAAGTTGACTTTGTAAATATACAAATAGAATGAGACTATTGCCTTATACACTGTAAGCCGCACTGAGTCTTCGGAATATAAATGTAAATTTAAAAAAAAAACTTTCTTGCGGTTAGAAAAACTATGTTTAATTTCGGAGCAGAACATCTGAAATTGGAAAGCCTTCTCCCACTCTCCTACAGAAGCCCCCAAAGCTATTTTCTTCCAAGCCTGGGGTATGTATTATTGAAGAAAAGGAAAAAGTGGATATGATCATGGATCATAGGATTTGCTACCTCCCAAGTGCCCCCAGTAGAATAGAATAGAATAGAATAGAATTTTTTTTATTGGCCAAGTGTGATTGGACACACAAGGAATTTGTCTTGGTGCATATACTCTCAGTGTACATAAAAGAAAAGATACCTTCATCAAGGTACAACATTTACAACACAAATGATGGTCAATATATCAATATAAATCATAAGGACTGCCAGCAACAAAGTTACAGTCATACAGTCATAAGTGGAAAGAGATTGGTGATGGGAACGATGAGAAGATTAATAGTAGTGCAGATTTAGTGAATAGTTTGACAGTGTTGAGGGAATTAATTGTTTAGCAGAGTGATGGCCTTCAGGGAAAAACTGTTCTTGTGTCTAGTTGTTCTGGTGTGCAGTGCTCTATAGCGTCATTTTGAGGGTAGGAGTTGAAACAGTTTATGTCCTGGATGTGAGGGGTCTGTAAATATTTTCACGGCCCTCTTCTTGATTAGTGCAGTAAACTGTGCAGTAAACTGTGGAGCTGATATAGAGTCATTCCCCCCATTGCCAATAGGCCAGAGAGACTGGAATGCTGGGAGTGGGTGGGGCTAGGAATGGTGCTGTTCCACTCCTTTCATCCAGCAGCATGTTAAGAACGTTGGTGTTTCAAACAAGCTCTGCCCATAAGGCTGGTAATTGCAAGCAAGGGAGACAAGGATTCCAGCCATTCTGAACTTAATGAACCCAAGTACACAGTCAAAGAATGGGTGGGAGGCCGCTTTTCACAGATGCAAACATACATGTGCAAGTGCACGCTGTTTCCAATCAAAAAGCAAATTGAGCTCTTCCCCCAGTCCGAAAAATGTGAATGGATGTGCTATTTAATCCAGGGAGCTGTCATTGCAAATCTCTCAGGAACCCCAAGCCACGGGCAGGTTAATGAGAGCTGTGTGAATCAAGAGCCTCTCTTGAATCAGCTGCCAAATTGCCTCGGAGACCTCAGGGAGGCAGCGTCCTCTCCACTTCACTTACGCAACCCCATAAACCCCTATTTTCACTGTGTTGCTTTGTGGGGAGTAGCCTGGGCATCACAGACTTGGCCTAGGAGGAGACAATAGACTTATTTCCACCTTGTGCTTTCCAACCATGGTATGAGACGGGTGTGTGTGGGATGACCTGTTGATCCCCTTCCCAGTTTCAAATGATAATTCCTAACCATGGACATGTCAGGATGAAAGTTACACTTAAATCCTGGGTCAGAAACGATGGATTTATAGAGAGGATAGTCCCAAAGGTGCTTTATTCAAGAGGCGACTGGATTTTCTGGTTTTTTCTTTGAAGGCGTTTTACTTCTCATCCAAGAAGTTTCTACTTGGAGCTGAAGAAGCTTCTTGGATGAGAAGAGAAACGTCTTCAAAGAAAAACCAGAAAGTCCAGTCGCCTCTTGAATAAAGCACCTTTGAGACAATCATGACTTGGAAGACTGAGAATCTCCATAGACATATAGATTTATTTATTATTTATTTATTTTATTTGATTTTTATACCGCCCTTCTCCCGAAGGACTCAGGGCGGTGTACAGGCATAATAAAAAACCGACAATACAATATACAAATTTAAAATACGATTTAAAAAACTTATTTAAATTAGCCCAGTGATTAAAATTTACCATACTAAAACCCCGTTTAAAATTAATAAATTTAACATTAAAATCCCGATTATAGAGGGGATAAATGCAAATTAGTATAGGTAGTTCTCGACTTACAACAGTTCATGTAGTGACCATTCAAAGCAGAGGTCTCCAACCTTGGCAACTTTAAGACTTGTGGACTTCAACTCCCAGAGCAAAGCTGGCTGAGGAACTCTGGGAGTTGAAGTCCACAAGTTTTAAAGTTGCCAAGGTTGGAGACCCCTGATTCAAAGTTACGACGGCATTGAAAAAAGTGACTTATGACCATTTTTCACATTTACGACCATTGCAGCATCCCCATGGCCATGTGATCAAAATTCGGACACTTAGCAACTGACTCACATATTTAATCAGCGTTGTGTCCCGGGGTCATCTCGTCAATTTTTGCGACCTTCTAACAAGCAAAGACAATGGGAAAACCAGCCTCGCTTCACAACCATGTTACTAATTTAACAACTGCAGTGATTCACTTAACAACAGTGGCAAGAACGGTTGTAAAATGGGGCAAAGTTCACTTAAAAAATGTCTCTCTCAGTGAGAAAAAATCTGAACTCAATTGTGGTTGCAAATTGAGGGCTACTTGTATACAAGGTGGATCTATCCTTAATCCCCATTCAGCCTTTCCTTTGTTAATGTCTGATACTCATGGTGTCAGCTTTGGAAGCCATATTAGGCCGGAAGCTTCCGTGCTGCCACTTTCTCATGTGTGGGAAAGTAGGAGGGGGGGATTTAGTAGAGGGGTTGACATAATAGCACTCTTCCTGTTGGTCAAGGTCAGGCCTACATCTGGAGAAGGAGTGGTCGGAGTGATGTCTCGAGATGGGATGGTTGGCAATTGGAGCATGTGATCGGCAGAGGAATCAGGAGATGGTCTGGGGTTTTTGATTTACTGAGGGAAACCCTGGATCTCTTAGATTCGGATTTTCCCAGATGTCCCGGTTTACCTATCCTAGTAAAAGAACCTAGAAAGATGCGTGCTTCGGAGTTTTTACTTGGACAGGGGGGTTTTCTGGAATGCTGACACGTGGATAGGCTCATTCAAAAGCTCCCCTATTGAGTGGCATCTACTGCCTGTAGAGCACAGAATTCGCATTGCAAAAAAGAAATTTCTGATTTCCCCTTCACCTTACTTCACCTCAAAACCGCACGTCATCAAAATTCATGGTTTTTTGGTTTTTTAAAAAAAAATAATTCTAGGCTCTATTTTTTGCCCATATTCCCCAACGGGTCAAGATTTAGGTCAGCTGAATCATCACATGGTGAAATATATAAATAAATAAAAAGACGCTGTGGCTTCCGCAGAAACTGGCAAATGATTATAAAGTGCCTTCAGGGCCGAACACTATTTTGCACAAATTATCTACAATTTTTTTTTTTTTGTTCCGTTTTGTGCTTTGTTATAAAAATGTGCCTCAGATGCTATCATAGGACATCAATTATCTATTATGGAGGAACTGAAGGAGCAGGGCTGCTTAAATCTTTCCTTTCCTTCTTTTATCTACCCCCTCCAGTCGAATTCTCACTGAAAAGAAGGAGAAAAATAGTCTCCTTCTGTTATGTCACTTAAGTCTCATTCAAGCCTGATCTAAACATCTGCAGGGAGCCTTTATTTTTACATGTTCAGCTCTGTGTGCAGTGGCTTCCTCCTTATGGATGTGTGAACACCAAAGCTGATCAGGGCCTCAACAAGGGCAAAAGTAGACCTTCTGGGCATCTCCCCATTCCCTGGTTGAATGTTCCTTTAACCCGGTTACGACAGGGCTTTAAAATGCCTGGAGGAGGAGCAGAATTGTTGTCTACAATGCCAATGACAATTCACACCAGAGGGCCCTTGCCTCAAGCAATAGAATAGAATAGAATAGAATAGAATAGAATAGAATAGAATAGAATAGAATAGAATTTTTTTATTGGTCCAGGGTGATTGGACACACAAGGAATTTGTCTTGGTACATAGGCTCTCAGTGTACATAAAAGAAAGAAAAGAAACTTCATCAAGAATCATACGATACAACACTTAATGATAGTCATAGGTTACAAATAAGCAATCAGGAAACAATCAATATCAACATAAATCGTAAGGATACAAGCAACAAAGTTACATCATATAGTCATAAGTGGAAGGAGATGGGTGATGGGAACGATGAGAAGATTAATAGTAGTGCAGATTTAGTAAATAGTTTGACAATGTTGAGGGAATTATTTTTTAGCAGAGTGATGGCATTGAGGAAGAAACTGTTCTTGTGTCTAGTTGTTCTGGTGTGCAGTGCTCTATAGCGTTGTTTTGAGGGTAGGAGTTGAAACAGTTTATGTCCAGGATGTGAAGGATTTGTAAATATTTTCACAACCCTCTTTTTGACTAGGTCCTCAATGGAAGGCAGGATGATAGCAACTTTTTTTTCTGCAGTTCTAATTAACCTCAGGGTAACTCTGGATGAGTGAAAGACAGATTAGAATAACAATTACTTGTATAGAGTCGTATGTATTTCTCACTTGACCTATAATCAGTGAATAAACAGGCATTACACAATTTTGAAGCACTGCTAAAACCTGAAGTCTATTTGACCAGAGGCAATAATGAGACTGTATATTTGAAGGGGTAGAGGATATGCTTGTATATTACCATGATTTTTGTACATCATCAATGAAGCAATGACTTGTCTCCAACCAGCTGGTAATCTTGTGTTCTGTCACAATGGGATGATCTCAACAACCTATGAGATTAGCAAGGATTAAAAGAGCATTTTCATTGAACAAGGATCTTCACACTAAGGCAGTATCTCAACTTCAGGTCTTCAGTAGTGGATGTCAGTAGTGGGACTGGACTATTTTGTATCACAGTATCTTTTCACATGGGCAGAGACTACAGTCCAGTAGCTGGGGCCATCTGTCTCTCAAGATCAAGAAGTCTCACTAAACCATAAGGGAAAATGTGTATGAAGGTATGTAAACAATAATAATAATTTACAATTACCTTGGGTTTTCAGCTCTATTTCAAATATCAGATAATCAACATACTTTCTATATCTTTATCATTAGAGGTCACACTGATACCCTATCTTGAAAAAATCAGTGTTTTATGTTCTTATTCTTTTTAGCAAATGTATATGTTGTCATTCCAATCAATAACAAAAATGATGATTTTATAATTGAGTGTTAAAGCTCCTACTTTGCATGAAGGGTCCATGATGTAGTCTCCAACTGAGTTGGGACAGATCTCTTATTGATGCTCTTTGGTGAGGATCGGACTAAAGTTGTGATTGTGTTGCTATTATTAATAGCTCATCCCTATATATGTTGCCAGAAAATAGAGCCTTAACATAAAAAAGGTAGAGGTAAAGGTTTTCCCTATCCAGTCATGTCCAACCCTAGAGGACGGTGCTCATCTGGGGCAAGTAACAGGTGCTCATACCATCGCATATTATTCAGGTCTTGAACCCAGGTTGTCAGTTTTCCAGCTGACAAGTTCAACGTCTTTAACCACTGAGCCCATCACACTCCCGCTTAACATAAAACCATTGTAATAATCCCAACAATCCCGACAATGATAACTATTAGAATTAATAAGAGATTTCTTTTTTAAAAGAAGAAAAAAAGAATTCAGTATGATTGTTATCCAATCCATCAAATGTCTTACTACAGAGCTAAGGGCAGAAGTGGAATAAAAGTAGCTGGGTCGTGTAGCAGTTAGATTAAACTTGGACCATGGAGACGCATGCTGAAGTCCCCACTGGATTACAGAAGTCACTGGATAACTTTGGGTCACTCAGGCTCAATCCTCATAATTTCATAATTTGGGGAATAAAATTAAGAGAAGTACCTCTTAAGCCTTGGAAAATAATTAAGAAATTAGAATGGCCAATTACTTACATTCTAGGCACAGAATGGAGTTTTTTCTTGTTCACTTCTTGGTTCTTGCAATGTCTGCCTCTATTTTCCATCAATATATATTTACATAGGGCTATCCTTCAAGATAATTATGGAGGGTCCAGGATATAGTCTCTTGTGGCAGTCACTTCAAGCAGGGAAGTCCACCCCATCACTTCCTATGCCTTGCTTCCTAGTTGGGCAGCTGAGCAGTGTTAGAACAGCCCATTTTCCCCAGAATAAAAGCATCACTGATCTAATAGGTTCTTAAGGGTTATGGACAAAGATTTTCTGCCTCAGAATACACAATGCCTCTTACCTAAAATGGACAGGCTGGCTCCTGATACAAGCAAGAACCAGATGCAACTTGGAACAATATGGTCTTCCCCACATGCTCAGCTTTTTTCCTGGGTCATTTCAAAGCACATGAGCGGCATAACAGAAAAGACACAGAGAACAGAACTACTAAAGATTTACTAGTTTCATCATGTATAAACAGTGGTGGGCTGCTGCCAGTTCAGACCGGTTTGGGAAAACTGGTAGTTCCAACCAGGGCTGGCCCCACCTATCCCCCCTGGTGTTATCATGTCCTATATAATCGCCAGTTTTTCGATGCCGTGAGCATGCGCGGAAGGCGTGCACTCACTTTTGTGAACTGGTTGTTACATCCCTGAGAATAAATATCTGACAGTGAAGTCTACTATAAAAACTACCCAGAAACTCCCTCATAGATGGAAACCCCAGAAAATGTGTTTTCCTCATCTCTGAGACAGGAAGAAAGTACCTCACTTTCTAAATCTTTGTCTCAACAGCCACCATCTTAGCAGGCCTCCACAATCTTCTTGGGTTCTCCATTGAAACTCAGTGCTCTTGATGCAAATGCTGAGTTTTAAGAGAAGAAGGAAATCTGGATGTTTTTCTTTCACCTTTTAAACTCTGCCTTTGCATTGGAGCACTGAGTTTGATGAGACCACAAACACTGAGAAGAGAGTTTCCATGCAGTATTTGTTCGCCTGATATCTGGCTGCAGAGATTGTCTCATGGGGTAGGGATCAGTCATTATTCTTACTAAGAAACCCCCAGAAAAACACCTTTTGGCTTTTGGTAATGATCTGTTCTTTCTAGTTTCTGCTTCTAGCCAAAGCAGAAACAATTACAGATAGTTTCAACTTATATGACCAAAATTGAGCCTACGAATGCAATTGTGACATTCGTAAAGCAGGTCATCACATGACTGGATGCAATTTTATTACTTTGGTTTTTTGTAAAAAAATTGTTTTCAACAAACATACATAAAAAACATCTTCAATACAAATGCAAACAGTGTGTCAGTTGGTTGTTACAACTCTTTGTGCAATTTTACCATCTTCATCACATATGATTTATCTAATTTTACATTTTACTAATCTAATGTATATCCCAGTGTTTTGGTCAGTTGATCATTTATTTGACTATAAATATTTCTTCCCTCATTTCATATAAAATGTTCTAAATTTATAATAATTGGGTTGTATCATTCATTTCATCATCTTAAATCAGTATGTATTTTGACAGTTCTTAAATTTATAGAAACCTCTATCAAACTTCATTAACGTATTTTTTTATCTAACTATTGATAAAATAAATCCCATATCTTTTTTTTTTAGTAAAAAAGTTTTATTTCCATTTTCCAACAACCTATTCAATATACAGTCTCTTATTCAACTTTAGTCATTAACTTTCATTTGTTACATATTCGGACCTGCCCAGCTACCACTTCCTTCCTTAAAAAACCTTTCCTCCTCCCTTCTCTACTTTCTTCTACTTTCTTCATCCTTCCTCTCCTTCGCTTTTCTACATCCTCTCCTTCTTCCCTACTCTTCTCTTCCACCCTTTCTAACCATCTCTCTTTCCCCTTTTCTACCTCTCTTTCCCCTTTTCTACCTCTCTTTCCTACCTACTTTCTTCTACTTTCTTCATCCTTCCTCTCCTTTCCATTCCTTCTGAAATGGCAGCTGAGCAGCCCTGATTTCATTTCAAATTATTTCTATTTCTTAATTACATATCTTCAATCATTCCTTTACATTGATCCTTCATCTCTCCCCTCTCCCCCCTTCCCCTCCCTCCCCCCTCTCATCCCCCAAGACTTCCCAGAACAAAGTACAGGGTATAAGATTAACAATCATAAATTAAAATACAACATAAGTCATAATCCATAGTCACTCCTCTCTCTAAGACCTTAACTCCCCTTCCAGAAACAAAAAAGTACATTCTTCTTCCAGTCCATTATACATCAGTCCATTCCACTCCTAAAATCTTCAGAATCTTCCAATTAAATTAGTATTTCCAGTTCATCAATAAAATACATAGTTTTTAATATCCAACTTCATCAATTAACACCAAATATATATCAATCCATTCCACTCCTGAAGTCTTCAGAATCTTATAGTTTTTAATATCCAATCTTCATCGTTCAAGACCAAGACGATATTCCATCTTCCAGTATTCATCAGAAATTCTTTTATAATATACCTTTCTTCCTTAAACAGTCTCCCAAATATAATTCATATTTCCAGCTTAAATTCTTAAATTTTTATCCAATCTTCAAAAATAAACAATATTCTATCTTCTCATATCTTTAATATCACTTACATAAATCAAATAACATTGCTAATATTAATTTTTCTTCAATTTACCTTACATCTGTCAAATAGCATTGCTAATATTAATATTTCTTCAATTTACCTTACATCTGTCAAATAACATTGCTAATATTAATATTTCTTCCTCATTTCATATAAAATGTTCTAAATTTATAATAATTGGGTTGTATCATTCATTTCATCATCTTAAATCAGTATGTATTTTGACAGTTCTTAAATTTTTATCCAATCTCCAAAAATAAACAATATTCTATCTTCTCATATCTTTAATATCACTTACATAAATCGAATAACATTGCTAATATTAATATTTCTTCAATTTACCTTACATCTGTCAAATAACATTATTAAAATTATAACTTATATCCAAAATATATCAATTATAACAATTAAATTCTATTTAACCAAATACCAACATTACATCCATAAATTTTTCTTTTTGTTCAAAAAGTTTTTATTGGTCAAAAAAGGTTTATACAAATACATATCAGGTATGGTAAATTTTCATTTTTCTTATTCAAGATAAGAATTTTACTCAAATTTTTTAACACATACAACAGCCATATGGCAAGCAGGTGACACGAAGTAGATAAGTTTACAAATCTTACATACGCAATAAAGAAGGGTCAAGAATAAACAGAATATCGTACAAAAGAGAATAAGGAAAACCAACACAATACCAAATATCTTTATCACTTCCTAGTTTTGGATCTCAGAACTCTGGGTTCAGCCTGACCCAACTCCAGGGCCGCAACAGCGGCAGCCGCCTCCGCCCCATGGTCTATAACCTCCCCTTCTTCAATTCCTGGGTCCTCTGATTCCAGGAGGGCTTTGTGTTCCTCCACGTAGGCCGTAGCCTCCGCAATTGTACTAATTTTTTTCATAATGCCCTCCCGGAAAATCATCAATCCCTCTGGGATCAGCCATCTGAAGCCTACTCCCTTCTGGTACAATTTGCTTGACAAAAAGTAATATTTCTTTCTCATTTCACGTACCTGTCTGGGAATCTGCCTCAGAATGGCTATCTCCCTGCCCCTGTAAGTCAGTGCCCCACTCCTATGTTTTCTAAGAATTTCATCTCTCGTCTCTCTTCTCACAAATTTGACATGAACCTCTCTGGGAACTGCATGTGTGCGTGCATATTGTGAATTAACTCTATAAACTCGATCCACATCCCGATTCATAAAATCAACACCTCTCCCAAGAAATTCTCCCAACAATTTAGTCACAACATCTCTCAAATCTTCTTGGTCCACTTCTTCCAAATTTTGAAACCTAAGGAAATAAGACATTTTATCCATCTGTAGTCTAAGCACAGCATTGCCTGTCGTCTCCTCTCTTTTCTGCACTGCCCGCATCTCACCCTCCAGACCTTCCACTTTCTGCTTGTTTTCTGCTGAGACTTGTTGAGTTCTCTTTGCAAATCATCCAGTTTCTTGTCCATATTGGATAACTTTTCCAGAATTCTCTCCATCTCTCCAGCAGTTGGTCTCTGACCTTTTGCCATTTAAAAAAAAAAAAATTCAAAATCCTCAGGCAAGCACAGTATCCTTGTAATTTCCTCCGGATCCACCAGGGGGCACTCACAGGAGCAACGAGTCCAGAGTACAGTTAGTCAACCAGGAAGTCAAGGAAGTGATGTCATCAAAATTCTCATAGTGAAGGCGGAAGCTGGACGCCACCACTGTTCCCCAGAGGGAGGGGGGGCCTCAAACCCTCCCTCCTAAATTTCTCCATCACCTCTTCTCTCCAGAGCTCCACAAAACCGGTAATCTTCTTATTTTAAGTTCTCCTCTCTCCAGAATGACTCGTGCTCCTTCCAGCCGCAGGGGAGAAAAACCCGCACTCGGAGCACTCCACTGCCACCGATATCCCCTTCCCTTCTCCATTCCTCAATTCTTCTCCGTTCCCTGTTCACCACCAGGCTGCTGCAGTTATAAATCCAAAGCCCCGGTGTCACCGGGCACAGCGGCCCAGGCGACGACCAAAGTAATGGCCGTGGCCCGTGGCCTCCAAACCCCGCCGAGCCTAGGGCGCGCCAGCATCGGTCCCCCCAGTCCTGTATGTCGGCTGGGAGACCCCTGGCGAGCCGTCCGTGCGGCAGGTGTCCTTTTCGGAACACCTGGGCCTGGCCTCGGCGGCGGCGGACACTGGGGGCAGGAGAAGCCTCCAGACGACCGTTGCCTCTGGACACCGGAAGTCGTCTCCCATCCATAAATTTTTCTATCTGTCCTCCAAAAGTTAAACAATATTCCATCTTCCCATTCCTTTATACCTCACATATATCAAATAGTAACACCTTATACCCAAAATAAGTCAGTTGTAAAAATTAAACCCTATATATATATATATTAAAAAACCCATCAAAATCACATCTTAAGCATTCTCCTTCCCCTTGTCTTCTATCTTACACATTTTCCACCATCTGCTCACCAATCAGCTTAACATCTAACAATAAAGAATTTCCAATCTTTAATATATTGGTGTAAAAATCTCTTGTTTAAAAACTTATTAAGAAAAGATAAGCCTCCAAAAGTTCCTATAAAAAAAAATCCATATTTGAAGTGAAGAAGTTTCCGAGATTTTAGTAGTTAGTTCTGTTTGCTTAAGAGCCATTCTTAAACTGTAAAATCTACCAAAAAGAGAAAAAATTCAATAAACTTTTCTTCCAAAACATTGTGATAAAGAAAAGGTAAAAGAAAAAATCATTAACAGTTCTTATTCATTCCATTTAAAAAGTAGCTTGTTATGTTCTTCTCTTCCTTTGTCCTTTTATAGTTTCACTTTCCTTTGTATATTGCAAACGCCATTTTAAATCCACTCAAGTTGAAAGTTAGTTCAAAGGAAAGCTATTTAAGAGCTGAAGTTAAGATTTATTACTTGCAAATTCTTGCTAGTCCTCCTACTTTGTTCTGTCTGTGTTGAGTTCTCTTTAAAAATAAATCTTGGCACAGAGATGGTCGCGGCTTCTCGTTCTGTATAAACAGAAGCACCCTGGGCACGGAGCTTCATCAGGCTAAAGGGGAGCTCTCACCCTTCGATCCCCTGGTTAAATTCCAGGGGCTCCCGGGGAGCTCTACCCAAACCTGACCACTCTTCCCTGCCCCTTCTCCCGGGGGAGAGAATTCCAAACCGTTTGACAGCCCATTTACGCTGTCAGGCATGGTTTGACGAAACCCAGGGCAGACGATCCCAAAGGAATGTCCATGAAGCCTGCGTTGCCAGCGGAAGTCCAATAAATCCCATATCTTATAATTTCAAATGTCAATTTACTCATTGCAGCACATTCCATTATTTTCTTAATAACTTTTTTAAGTGACTTTTTTTGGGGCAGTCATTAAGTGAACCTCATGGTCATTAGGTGAACCCATTGTTTGCTATGGGGAGCTTTTTCCAGAAACTGGAAGTAAATGCAGGTTTTTGGAAAAATTTGTAAATCATGGTCATGGGACTGCATGGTGCTGCAAATGGTCATAAATGTAGCTTGGTTGCCAAGTGCCAAAATCCAATCATATGACCAGGGGGAGCTAGATATCATAACAGTGGTGATATTCACTTACTTTCCTTACTGGTTTGCAAATGTGAGTATATGTGCCCGACCTTCCGTGCATGTGTTTTGCTGGCGCGCCCGCCTTCTGCACATGTGCCCGGCCTAAATAGGATGGCATAGAACTGGGGTGGGTGGGCAAGCCCACCCACGATTTCCGCTACCAGTTTGGGCAAACCGATCCGAACTGGTTGAATACCACCTCTGCTTTGGAACTGGGTTGTAAGTAGCTTTTGTAGTCATAAAACCTCTGTGAGGCTTTTCCTCCATGAGGGTCAGAACGTTCAACAGGAAGTGATTTTTTCCCCTTTCCTGTTGGATCGTTTTGATTTGGCTTCAGCCTGCCCTGTTTCAGGATGGCACCAAGATGGTCTTTCACAAATAATAGAACGGCCATCTTGGAATTGGAGCAAGGAAGCTGTTGGAGCAAGAAAGGTGTGGATTTCCAGCTTTCTTTCTTACATACAAAAAAGCAATATAGCCTCTGAGTTTTCCTTCCAGAGGATCCCTTTTCCTTTCTGTCTTCATACATACATATATACATACATACATACATACATACATACATACATACATACATAATCATTGAATGATGCTATAGTGGGTTGGGTTGGGTTCATGGACTGATCAAACTGCAGCATGAAAAGTCCTTTTTAGATGAACTTATTTTCGTTATTCATAACACAGGTAGAAAACCAAAGTTTTTTGTTTCATTTTTGGTCATGTAAGATTACTTATGCAGTAATCTCAGCCAGGAGAGAGAAACAAGAATCCTTCAGATCTTTCCTCCCAGCTTTATCTTACAGCTTTTGCTTTAAATAATTTGATGTGCGTAAAAAGAGTAGTAGATTTATGGCTTAATTGATCTAAAAATTCTGGCTTAGCTATTTTCCTGCCTGCAAAGGCTCCTGTTACTTTCAGTGCGCTCAACATAAGCCTGTAGTTACAGGGGAAGTATCCTTAAGTCCCTCCTCACACCCCTCCTTTCCTTGGAGTTAATCAAGGGCTTTTCATCTATGCTTAGCTGGCAATCCCTCCATCTGGCAGAATGCGGGCCTTGTTTCTTTCTCTCTCTCTGGTAATCTGCACAGAGTAGATATGATCCCATGATGCTTATTTCCCATCTTTAGTAATCTTCTTTTTCACTCTGGATTCATTTTCAGTGACCTTTCGCCCATTCTATAACAGGCAGGTCTTCTCTGCTTTGCCTTCCATTTTGAGACCAGCAAATTTTCGACAGCCAAAGTTACCTAAATCCAAATTAGCTTTACTAGCCACAATCTTCTGGTTGTTGTTGTTTTTAATCACTATAAAACACCAGGCCCAATTCTTTCTCCCTGACTCATCAGTCAGTTTGCAACCCACTATCAGTCTGCTTCTCTGCATGTGAAATTGTACATGTGAAAAAAAACAACAACTTATCTGCTCTTTTTCAAACTCGATTTCATTTTTATTTTATTTATTTATTTATTAGATTTTTATACCACCCTTCTTCCGAAGGACTCAGGGCGGTTTACAGCCAGAATAAGAACACAAGCAATATACAATTAAAACAAAATTAAAAAACTTATTATATAATTGGCCAAAATTTTTAAAAAACATTTAAAATCTAAAAAACCCATTAAAATTCATCTAGAAATTTAAAATTTAAAAATTTAAAATTTGAAATTTAAGCCAGCCCCGCGCGAGTAAATAAATACGTTTTCAACTTGCGGCGAAAGGTCCGAAGATCAGGTACTTGGCGCAAGCCAGGGGGAAGTTCGTTCCAGAGGGTAGGAGCCCCCACAGAGAAGGATCTTCCCCTGGGGGCTGCCAGCCGGCATTGCTTGGCGGACGGCACCCTGAGAAGTCCCTCTCTGTGTGAGCGTACGGGTCGGTGGGAGGCATGGGGTAACAGTAGACGGTCCTGTAAGTACCCAGGCCCCAAGCCTGGGTACTCATTGAGGGCTGCATCAGGGTTGTGTTTGACCTCAGGAGGCTGGGTGGCAGTGGTGGGTTGCTCCCGGTAAAAAAAATAGGCAACGATTCTCTGTTGCCAAAAAGAGGTGTGGCTGCATACGCTGCACTCTGCCCTCCCACTACGATGTCATCATGGGTGATCTGCGCATGCGCAGAAGCACGCACATGCACGCTCACATTGCGAACCGGTAGTAAAGCTAAGTGGAACCCACCCCTGCTGAGTGGGCGTGGATGGGGTGGGCGTGGCCAGCTTGACATCATTCATGTCAGGGGCGCCTGTGGCAGCCTGGGTTTTCGGCTGTGATGGCCTCCTGCAGCCCTCTGCCAGCAAAAATGGATCTCGGCCCTCCTGAGCTCCCTTTTCACTGGCAGAGGCACTGCGGGCCAATCCTCCATTGTTTCCAGGGTGGCCCCCCAGGCCAAGTCTAACCACCCCGTGGGTTGAATTCGGCCCACGGGCCTTGAACTTGACACCCCTGTTCTAGACTAAACCTATCACCTTCTGCTTAGCTGCTGTGTCTGGGAAATCATATGAGACAATTACAGACCAGGCTTTGACAAACTGATTAGGCCACGTTTAATTCCGGCATCCTGTCATGTTCGTTAGGACGGAGGAATTGATTTGTTGCAAACAGCACAAAGCGCTTAGAGATGGTGGTAACACTGGAGTACACATTTCATTACAATACGGCAACCAGCACTGCCTATCGCTGTCGTGTCCCACTCCTCCTCTGACGGCTGAGTCGGGGAAGTCCGTATCAAGTGTGCCTCTGCAGCTCTGCCAAAGTCCTATCAGTCCTCAGGGCAGGCAGGAATCCAAGGTGTGACTTCAGCAATCCAGATTAGACTTTGCCTGACTCAGAGAATGCCAGAAAGCAGATCCTTTATCTAGGCCATGGGGTGTGGCTCCATGACTCAGCACTTATCCAGGCCTGCCCCTCCCTTCCTTTTGCTGACGTCGCCTCTCCATTCTCCGGAAGCGTGGATCTATCCATTGCATCGTTTCGTCTCCAGCTGTTGGTAATCCCACCTCGTGGCTGGCTTCAGGCGCACATGCTATCGGAGGGAGGTTTGTTTGTTCAGTTTGTCCGGGCATGGTGCCAGGGCTGGGGGCTGGAGGCATGCCAGGACATTCTTCTGTACTATCAGCATCCTGCAGGAGATAAGAGGGGCCCGGCTGTGGTGGGGGGAGCAAGCGAGGCACAACAATTGCAGTTGTGGGAATTATCATGAAAAGCTATTCCAACATCACCTTCTTAGGGGAAATTTAGTTCTCCAAAGAGCAGGAAGAGAGCCACGATTCTCCTGCTGCTATTTAGAAACCAACACTTGTTCTTCAGGCGGGGTCTCTAAGCCTAGAGGAGCCCTTGATATTCCAAGACTGAGACTTTTTATATTAATTAGATATTGGAAGATGAGATCTGAAGAGCAAGGCTCCTACTTTTTAAAAGAGAGAGACGGAAGGGGGAAAACTCTCCACTGGAGAAGCAACAGAGCATGTAAAACCCAATTAAGATGGACCGAGCTTAATGAATTGACAGCCAAGCTATAACATATCCGCTTTCCTCTGTACCGGACTTCCACAGACAAAATCCTTGCTTTGCCTGCTTCTTTTGTTTCGCACTGTTTTTCCAGGCTCCTGTGATGAATTATTGAAGCTGCAAAGAACAGGCAGTGACAGGGCAGCATTAAGCACCTACCCACATGTCAACCTTTGATCATGCCGAAGAGTGTACAGATCAATTCTTAAAGATGAAGCACAGTTAAAAGGGAGGCACAGCTACGCAGAGAATAATGCAGCAGGGAGCGAGATGCTTTCTGCAGAAGGAAGGGCAAAGTTCTGTATATGATGCAGAAAGGAAGGGGAACAAATTGGGCTTCTGCAAGGCATTGGAAAGCTGCTTTAAGTTCCCCAGTCTTTCCTATCAGCATGTTCGGTTATAACCTGGCTAAGAGCCAATAGACTTAAGCTCACTCCTGGTAAAATGGAGATGCTATGGATAGGAGGGCAATATTCACCTGATTTTTGTACAGTTGCTCTGACTGGCGTCTTTGGAAATTCTCACTGATCCAGGTTTGTCATGGGAGAAAGTATAAGATATCCTCAAGTGCAGACGGAATGGGTGCCGCTTAAGTAACTACACCACTTTTCATTTCTTCTGAGCAAGGATAATCCAGAAGCGGAGATCCACATCCTGTTTAGCTTTGGTTAATGTGCTGCAATAAGAGAGAGAATTGGCATAGAACCAATCTTAAACTACATACAAAAACAGGAAATAAAGTGGTTTGTTCACCTGGCGAGGATGTCATGGGATTCCATACCATAAAAAGCATATGCAAAAAGAGGAGAAGGTCAAAGAACATGAGGCAGACCCAGAAGAAGGTAGAGAGACATCAAACACACACTACAACATCATCAATTAACAATGGTTGAGGCTGCCAGAAGAGCAAGAGCTTTGTATCTCCCTTGACTCCAAAAAATGGTAAAAAGGGGGCGAGGAGGAGGAGGAGGAGGAGGAGGAGGAGGAGGAGGAGGAGGAGGAGGAGAAGAAGAAGAAGAAGAAGAAGAAGAAGAAGTAGTAGTAGTAGTAGTAGTAGTAGTAGTAGTAGTAGTAGTAGTAGTAGTTGTGATTGGAAGCGCTCTTGAAAATAATTTGAAATCCAGCAAACCAGAAAGAATTTATAATGCTTTTACCATGCCAGGATGACCCCCTGCATTTTCAGGAATTTGCAGTCTGTTAGTTACCCAGTTACCCAATCTCCAACATCAGTTAGTTTTTCATAGACCTTTTTTAGCCTTCCTAAAATATTTGGCTAGCTGAGATTCAACAATAAGGAATCTCGCCTATCCAAGTAATGGGAGGTAGTACAGAAACCATTCATCTTTTTTTTGGCACCAGAGCCAAATAGGCACCATCTCACGACTAGACATAAAAATGCTCTCGAACATATCGCAAAATCAACAGCTGGCTTCCCTGTCATGAAACCCAAGATTTGAAGCCTGAGCCCCCCACCTAATTTTGTGTTATAGTAAGACCGACCCTGGCTGGAAAATGTGTGTTTATCTAAAATTATGGACTAAGAAAAACTGGCTTTTGTGAGCTGCATAAATTAGCTATATTTACATACATTTGCATCCATGACTTACAACCATTTATTTAGTGACTGTTCAAAAGTTACAATTGCACTGAAAAAAGTGACCTAAGACCGGTTCTTACAGTTACAACTATCACAACATCCCCGTGATCACGTGACAAAATTTGGGCGCTTGGCAACTGGCAAGTATTTACTGGCAAGTATTTGCAGCATCCTGGGGTCATGTGAGCACCATTTGTGGCCTTTCCAGCTGATTTCCAGCAAGCAAAGTCAATGGGGAAAGCTGGATTCTTAATGTCTGTGTGATTGACTTAACAGCTGCCGTGATTCATTTAACAGTCATGGCAAGAAAAGTCAAAATCGGGTATGACTCTCTTAATGACCACCTTACTTACCAATGGAAATTCTGGTGCCAGTTGTGGTTATAAGTCAAGAGCTACCTGTACTTCATAAGCTTGGACTGTCAATAACAAAATACAAAATACTGGAAAATTTATTTATTTATTTATTAGATGTTTATTCCACCTTTATTACTTTATATATAATTCAAGGTAACAAACATACGTAATACATCTTCCTCCTCCTATTTTATTTACAACAACTATCCTATGGGATGAGTTGGGATAAGACAGTGATGGCTTACCCTTTTCTCTTTGTGTGCCAAAAGCACGTGTGAGTGCTGGCACCCATAATGAAATGTGCCCCGTGCATGCACGCATGACCCCCCCACTCGGCCTCCTGCACCACGGTGGGGGGGGATTTTCACCCTCCCTGGGCTCCAGAGGCTTTCCTCAAGCCACTGGGAGGGCAAAAACGGCCTCCCCTGGGCTCTGGAGGCTCTCTGGAGGCCGGAAACAGGCCCGTTTCCAAGTTCTGGTTCTTCTGGTAGTCCTGTTTTTCACCTTCCCCAAGCTCCAGAGGCTTTCTTCAAGCTTCTGGGAGTGCAAAAACGGCCTCCCCGGGCTCCAGAGGCCCTCCGGAGGCCGGGAACGGGCCTATTTCCATACTTCCAGAACTTTTGGGAGGCTCATTTTTCACCATCCCAGATCTTCCGCATGGTCCTTGCACTTACCTCACATCCAAAATGAGCCACATGGAGACTCCTGGGAGGGGAGGGGTGGTGTGGGAGGGGCCAGCCAGTCCTTGCAATTACCAGTTCAGTGAACCAGATGTAAAATTAGTATCCGGTTTTCCCGAACCGGTCCGAACCGGCGACCCACCCTCTCCCCATTTTGGGCCTAGTAGGTCTCCCTGCAGCCTCCTGGGACCAAAAACAGGGCATGGGGGCTGCGCTCCCCCACACTCCAGCCCCTGCTCTCTGCACATGCACACGACCCCCCGTCTCCCGCATGCACCCCACCTCCTGCACATCCCCAAAATCAGCTGGCCGGCAGGGGTGCATGCGCACATGTGCAGTGGAGCTGAGCTAGGCGACGGCTTGTGTGCCCACTGAGAGGGCTCTGCATGCCAGCTGTGGCACGCATGCCATAGGTTCGCCATCACAGGACTAAGAGATTACTCAGAGACACCAAACCAATTTTCATGTCTACGGTGGGACTACAACTCACAGTCTCCTGGTTTCTAGACCAGCATCTTAACCACTACAAACTGGCTCTTTTTATCCTAGTTAACTCCCTCTTTGGTTTTTGTGATTTCATCATGTCCATAGTTTTTCAGATATATCTTTATAACTTTCAGAACTAGATTTTAAAAAGGTTAAAGTAATGTGTGACACTTTATGAATAGAATATCAAAACTGCAAACAAACCAGCAAAGATTAGAAAGCGGGATTGGAGATGCATTGCAGAAACCAAATTCTATACCAATTCAGGGTTTCATAAAATTTGTGCGTTTGAATTAATTTAATGCCCATCAATTTCCATTTCCGTTAATGTTGTGATCAAATCAGACTACCGATGGATGCAAAGGATCACACATAAAAAAACCAGCCAGCAAATTGACCTTTTGTTGTACCTGATAGATGTTTGAGAGGGCCTGATCTCTCTAGATAATTTAACGTAATTGGGAAAATAATTGCTTTTATTGGGCCATAAGATATATAGAGCTCAATTAAGCCTCTTCCTGAATTGCTCCAAGACATCCCAGCCATCCTCACCTCTCTCTCTCTCTCTCTCCATTTCTGTCTTCTCTCTGTAGTGCACAATGTGTGAGCTTCTGTGTTCTGCATTATTCGATGCACATTATTGATGCCGAAGATATTAACAGCTAATGGAAACCGATGTCTGACATCAAAGCAAAAAGGGAAAATATCTTTTCTGCCATTTAGCACAATGCAGGCCACTTGATGCAATATTCCATCTCAAGTCATGGTTGGTCTTGACATTTTAAAATGGGGTGGTGGGGAAGAATCCACAAAATCCTAGGAGGGAAATAAGTCTTGATCTCCAGCAGGCCTCTGCTAAGCATCAGATTAAAAGTTTTCCTACAAAACCCTTATAAAACCAGCCACATCTCATGTAAATTAAATGAGGGATTTTTTTTCCTTCCCACAAGCTCTCCAGGGAGCAATTCTGCCCTTGTTCATCCAAATGCCACCCAAACTTCCCTGTATTGGACAGCAGACCACCTAACTTGTGGTCTCAAAATCAGTTCTTCTAGACCAAGGATGTCAAACTCAAGTCCCTTAGAACTGGCCCATGGGGCCGCCCTGGAAACAGTGAAGGACGGCCCGTGGTGCCTCTGGCAGTGAAAATGGAGCCCAAGCAACCTTCCCAGGTTCCGTTTTTGGCTGCGATGGCCTCCTGCAGCCCTGATGCAACTTTTAATCTGATTGGCCACCTGCAGAGTCTGACTCTGAGATAGAAGAGGAACAGCTGACAGAGTGAGAGAGTGGCTCCATTGGCTGTGGAGGAAACTGGGAAAAGGCAAAGTCTGCCTGGGCAGAGCAGAGGGGAGATAGAACAAGGGAGAGGGGGTTCAGACCAAGGGCCACCCCCTCCTCATCCTAGTGCATGCAGGGAAGAACGGAGAAGAGAGCAACGTGGGTTGCATGGCTTACAAGGGAGGAAAGGGCCCCGATTCCCTTCAAAAGGCACACCTGGGGATGGAGTTTAAAGGAGAGGCAAATGGGAGGGGCGGTTGTTGGGAACAAATGCTGAGTTCATCTCGTGTTAATGGCTTTATCTGTGTTCCTGGCATCCTCCCAACTGGCTTATTTTACTGCCATGCTACTTCACTTCTGGAACTCCTTGCTTGCCCTGCTGGATTGATTACCTTTTCTTGCCTTATTGGATTTATAGTTGGATGTTTTCTGCTTATAATGCTTGGACTGGAGTATTTTCAGCTTAAGGCTGTTACAGGTTTGTGGGAGAATTTTTCTCCAGACCGGAGAGTAAAAGTGACGTTGGGTGCAAAGTTGGAGCTAATAAAGGGACTCATTCTCTGGCTATGTTGCCTTTGTGCCATGCTCCAGGTCATCACAACAGAGCTCGGGAGCCTGTTTTTGCTGGCAGAGCACTTGGGGCACCACAGGTATCCTCAACATGAATTTCGTCAAGCTGGCGATGCCCACCCCAGCCCCCAAGGTCAAACACAACCCTGATGCGGCCTTCAATGAAATAGAGTTTCAGACCCCCGTTCTAGACCAAAGGTAGGTACAACTGCTGGGTTTATCTGAAAGACCTGAAGCAAATGTAAGAGCACTCTGTTTTCCTTGCGTCCCTATGGCAAATGTTCGGTTTAGGTGGATCTGTAGAAATTCTTATGAAATCTCATTATATTTTTATATTTGGAGGCTCAAATCTACCAACAACAAAAAGTTCCAGAACCACAAAGAGCCAACAGAATTGTAAGGGACCTTGGAGGTCTTATAGTCCAACCCCCTGCTCAAGCAGGAGACCCTATACCATTCTGGACAAATGGTTGTCCAATCTCTTCTTAAAAACCTTCAATGTTGCAGCACTTCTGGAGGCATGTCGTTCCACTGATCAATTGTTCTAACTGTCAGATTTGTCATACCTTGTTATTTTCAAAGAAAGATATCAGAACTTTTTTTAAAAAAAAATAGGTGTCAGTATCCAGACCAGTGGCTTGCCTTGCAAACAGCATGGATGCAGCATGGCAAGTGTTTTGGTTCACTCTCAGTCCAATGTGCCTTGAATATGATTTGAGAGCATGATTTTGAATTATCTGGATGATGGACTGCTGGCGCATAATGTGTTCCATCTCAGAAAGGCTAGTCAAATGTGTTTTGCTAAAACACAGTGTGCTTGACCAGGATGACTTCAATTCAAATCCTGTAAATTGAAGATGAAGGCCCTGAATTAAGGACCTCAGAGAAAACACTTCATTGAAAAATTGAAAGATTATAATCAGATTTCCAGATGAGAAATACCTGAGTTGAGGCAGCTAGCTTCCCAGAAGGTAAGAATAAAATCCAAAGCAATCATTATAAGTTAAAGAGATTGGCTAAAAGTAACAGGACATTTTTTTTAACCATTTAATTTCACCCAGTAAAAAAAAATCAAGTGCACAAACACAGAATGGGGCTATCTGGCTTGGTTACGTTAATTCTGGAAAAAGATCTTCGCAGAGCACTTGATTGCAAACTAAGTATGAGTCAGCACTATGATGTGGCTGCAAAAATATTTAGATTACATCAATAGAAATATAATTTTCAAATTACAGAAAGTAAGTTGTTGCTGTTCAACCATTCAAATATTTCCAGCTTTATTCTTACTTGGATTCCACTGAAGTCTTGCCCCTTGTGTTTAGAACTTTAAGAATTCGGACAAACTGTAACAAGTTCAGAGAAGAGCAACAAGGATGATTGGAGGACAAGAAAAATAAGTCCTATGAAAAGAGATTGAAGGAGCTGGTCCTGTTTTGCCTTGAGAAAAGAGGACTGAGAGGATTCAAATACCTTCTGTACCTAGCTGTACAGAAAAAGTCCAAGACTATTGTTTTGGAGTGCTGAACATAAAAATAATGAATGCAGGTTCAGGAAGGTTGCTCTGATGAGATGTAGTGAGGAGGTAGATCCCCAGGAAGGATGGGGTGCATTCCAGAGGAATAAGAGACAACTTAGTCCAGATATTTTATGTGAGAGAAAGAGGGAGAAGACAGTCCCTCCCTAATAGTTCTCAGAATATATGGTAGATGCATATAGTAGAGAGCTTAATCTGGCAAGATTCTGTCTATAGGTAGTGGAAGTAATCAGTGATGGGATTCAAGTAATTTAACAACCGGTTCTCTGCCCTAATGACTGGCTGGGTGGGCATGGCCATGGTGGGCGTGGCCAGGGGTGTGACAGGCAGAACCTAGCCTCCTTGCACCCCCCTGGGAGCAAAAACAGGCTTTGGGGGGGTCCCCCCACCCCATTTTGGGCCTAGTAGGCCTCCCTGCAGCCCCCTGGGAGCAAAAACAGACTGCAGGGAGCCCCACGCTGCACCCCCCATGCCCCATTTTGGGGTTAGTAGGCCTCCCTGCACTTACCTGGGAGCCAAAACAGGGTGCGTGGGAACTTCTGGAAGGGGCGGGGCAGGGCCAGCCAGCAATTTAACAACCAGTTCTGCCAAAGTGGTGCGAACCGGTTGAATCCCACTACTGGAAGTAATAAAGAACTCAGCTTGTAAGAATCACCACATGCCAGTCTTGGTTTTGGGGCCTGACGTCTGATTCTTATTGAATGTTTGGGAAATGATTATTCACTATTGGCTGATTGTTTTTGCTGTTTCTTTAATAATGGTGTCATTAGATTGTTATTATTTTGTTATTGGTTTTAGTAAACTATGAGTTTCTTGACTTGTAAATCTTTCATTTATTGTTTTGTATGTTGTCTTGGGAATCACCTGAATCTGATAAGATGATGATCATGATGATGATGGTGGTGGTGGTGGTGATGATGATGATCCCAGACTGGGCAGGTAGATTGGGAAAACTCCTAACAGGATATAGGCAGCACAGAATATTGGAATGGAATCTCTGTTCTATTATGTTTAGCCAACTTGATCAGCACTCATTAATAGTGCACTACCATATCCTTGAAACTTCTCGCTGCTGAACAGATGTGAGGTACTAACAGAAAGTGCATTTTCCTGTAATTCTTAAGGTTACACATTATAATCCACACAAATAAGCACTATTCAGATTGAAATGTAGAGAGTGCGTGGGGGAAACCCCCCTCCCCCAAGAATTCTGCATTTATGGGGCTATTGTAGATTTTTAAAAATGCTAATAACCAAGATCCATGTACAGTATATGGAGATCAAGTTCTAATATATATATATATATATACTCTAGCACATAGTATAATTATATACTGTAATTTACACCAGTTAAAGAATTCGCCATTATCATTCAAACACATATGAAACACACACACACACATAAGTCAGAGACATCAGATCTATCATACAGACAGCTGACATCTCTGCCTGGGGCTATACCTAAAGATATAATTATTTTATGGTATTACGATGATAGAAGTATATAGGATCTAAGGTGCAAATCCTCAGGCAATCATCTAATTTTTACAAATGCCCTAAAGCCTTTTCCTAATCACAGGTCATTTTTGTTTATTCCAACTGTAGTGTAAAATCCTCAGATCATCTAGATTTGCTGAGATAGATAGATCCAAGCCAAAAATTGACAGATTTTCATGGCTTTTATATGTTCACATGCACACACACACACACCAATCCTCCTTTTTATTATAGTTGTAGATACATGGATTTAGACCTAGATCCTTGAGCTATACGTATTTATATTAGATCTGTGTAATCTCCTGAATTGAGTGGCCTATAGTTTGGCCCAGCAGATGAAGTTTCTAGTGCTGTTTGCTGAAAAGCTTTAGAATGCTGGAGGTTTCTGCCAATCTTAATAGGTCTATAATCAAAGTTGGTTGAAGATTAGAGTGACAGCCAGGTAATGTAGCCTTCAAAAATGATTCAGAAGAATTCCTTCAGACCTTACATAACTATCAGTGCATCTGTTACTCATTAAAGCAACTGGACATCCCCCCAACCCCAATTATTGTATTAAAGGTTATCAGTGTAAATGTAGAAATACAAGAAAATCTATAAAAAAAGAATTTTTACAGAAAAAAGTGGGAAGAAATAGGAAATGGAGTGGGGGGTGTGGAAAGAGGAAAACTGATAAGAAAGAAAAGATATATAAAAGATTACTATCCCTGCCTTCCAGACAAGTATAAACGATTTGGCTAACTTAACATTTTTTTAGTACTTCAGTTAAAAAAAAATATTTCCATATCCGATCCCTTATTGATAATCAAATTGCAAAAATCACATCATTCGACGCTAATCAGCAAAAGTCTATTATGACCTACCAGAGATATTACATGTATATTTTAATCAAAAAATAATCCTTGATCAAAAAACAATTTTATAATTCAAATTTATCCTTTTCTCTAAGAAATAAAGCAAAAGAAAATCCCCCCCACTTATAAATGAATCTGTAATGCCATGTCATACAATGTTTTGCTTTTTTTTCATTTTAAAAAAAACTTGGTATTTGGTCCATCAAGTATTGTGCCACAGGTTGATTTCATATCACCATTCTGTTGTCTCCTTTCAGGAGAAATTCTTCTTAGTTTCTTCTCAGCAAGTTTCCTTGATTCTACACTTTTCTTAAATTCAGTGTATGAAGGCTTTCCAAGTAATTATTCTGATTTGTATGTCCCCTTTGATTATTAAGACATCAACTGATTTTATTTGTAAATCCATTTTGGCATTGTTTTCCATATCACACATCTTCTGCTATTTTAAATTCTATTTGCAGATCCGCAACTTATTTTTAAACTCGAAATCTATCTTCAAATCACTCTCAGTCTCTGTTTTATTCTATGAAATGTGTTGTTCTTCTATATCCGGGGTAGTCAACCTTTTTATACCTACCGCCCACTTTTGTATTTCTGTTAGTAGTAAAATTTTCTAAACGCCCACCGGTTCCACAGTAATGGTGATTTATAAAGTAGGTTGGCAGGGGGCGCCGGCTACCAGCTCTGCTTGTCTGTTACAGCTGGGTGGTGTAGGGGGAGATGCACAAGCTATTCTGGGACGAGGCAGTTTTGTTTGTGGTCGCACTATAGCGCTATTTAGTTTCACTTACATAACGTGAACTAAACTTATGTGCGGGCGATACAAATAATATATTTTCAGAAATTTAAATTGTTACGGGGAATTTTATGAAAACCTAATGAAAATGTTTTTAAATAATGCTATGATGTTTTTTTAAAAAAAGTCAATTAAATTAAAAAAAAGGAAAGTGCTTCAGTATCGGATAAAACCCCTACCGCCCACCATGAAAGCTGGAATGCCCACTAATGGGCGGTAGGGACCAGGTTGACTACCACTGTTCTATATCCTCTGCTGTAGTATCTCCCAATCTTGTAAGTTCTCAGTAAATTGTTCTAGTGCTGAAATCCAATTTTTTTTACTACCAGTTCTTTGGGCGTGGCTTGGTGGGCATGGTGTAGCTTAGTGGGCGTGGCTTGGTGGGCATGGTGTGGCTTAGTGGGCATGGCTTGGTGGGCATGGTGTGGCTTAGTGGGCGTGGCTTGGTGGGCATGGCAGGGGAGGATACTGCAAAATCTCCATTCCCACCCCACTCTGGGGCCAATCAGAGGTGGTATTTGCTAGTTTGCCGAACTACTCAAAATTTCTGCTACCGGTTCTCCAGAACCTGTCAGAACCTGCTGGATTTCACCCCTGAATTGTTCCCAAATAATCTTAATTTCTTCTGTAGTCAAATAGTGCTGTCCCATTGTATTAAAGGGTCTATTTGCCTTTAAGAGTAATTTTTTGTGCTTCCCTTGAAGTCCCTTGTTATCATCTGTTTATTTTCCAACCAACAAAACTTTCCCACAGGAACATTTCTTACAGTTTCAAAGACTTCATATGCTGTTTTATAAATTTTTAAGTGCCCCACAGGAAACATTCTTTCAAGTCTATCCAGCCCCTTAACTTTCCAAAATCAACATGTTAGTCCCCCTTTTGCCGTTTCCAAAAATTAAAGCTTCTCTTGATAATCCTTAAACTTATTCAGAGCTTCTTTTGTCCAGGATGGACGGAAAATCCCCTGGTGTAGTACAACTTGTCTTTAGGAAATTTCTTAACTCCAAAGAAATCAGTAATAAGCAACTTCCTAAAGTAATGCCTAATCCCTACTCGGCATCTTTCAAAGAGGAACTGAGTTCACCTAAAAAGCAGCTTGATTTTTTTCCCCAGGCTTTGCACCTGTTTGGGAAAAGGTTGCTGCTGCTTTAAGAGGTGCCTTAACCTTACCCGAATGGCTTTCTTGAAGCAAAGGTCTTTTTTTCTTCTTCCAGGCTCATGGGGAAGCCTGAAAAAAGTCATCTAACTTAAAGAATAGAAAGGCACTTCCAAATCATTTCTGAAGCTACTCAGTCCAGAAAAAGAAGAGATTGACCAAGTGTCTCTATAGGTGATGAAACTCCTGCCTGGAAAATGTGGAGCATTTCTGGGAAACCAATACATTCAGACAGTCTTCCTGAACCTTTGAATTGTGCTTTAATTTAAACATGGCATAGCATATAAGGGGGGGGAGAGAGAGAGGGAGAGGGAGGGATGGAGAAAAACAGAGGAGAGAGAGAGAGAGAGAGAGAGGATGAATGTATACTTCAAATCAGTTTTTGACTGCTGGCAACTGTGTAGACTGCAGTATTCTCTGAAAATTTTTCAGCAAGAGTTTTAAAAGTGGTTTGAAATGCTTGTCTGCTTCCTAGGCTTGAGAGAGAGGGACTGGCCCAAAGTCACCGACTGACTTCCCATCTATGGAGGGAATAGAACTCATGGCCTTCCTGTTTCTAGCCTTGTGCATTAAGCACCATAGCAAACAAGATAGCCATAAAGTGCATACACATCTTCTAACAACCTGCTACTCAATCAAGGGTGCTTGCTAATAATTTGTAGCATTGCTTTCTGTAGTTGCTTAGGTGCGGTTTTAAACTGTCCTCTGAAAGATAACTTGTGTGATTTGTTGTAAAATGATGGCATATATCATTGCAGTAACTCAGGGGTGCCACGGGCACGGATGCATCACACGCTGGCCATGCCCACCCCCTGGTTTAGTGAAGGGGGGAAAAGTCATGATACATCATGTGACAACAATGTGACACCGCGAGTTTGACACCCCTGCCGTAAATGGCTTACATTTAGAATAGAATAGAATTTTTATTGGCCAAGTGTGATTGGACACATAAGGAATTTGTCCTGGTGTATATGCTCTCAGCGTACATTAAAGAAAAGACACGTTCATCAAGGTATGATCTCTAAATGACATGACCAAACCTATTTCTACCACCTGAATATGATACATTTGAATATGTGAAGTTATTGAGTCAGACTTAGGCAACTGGTTGCTGCAGCTAGTATTATCCACCTTATATTATCAACTACAATTCTCTCAAAATGTCAGGGAGTGGTCTTTTCTCGTCTTCCTAGAAGATTATAGAACTAAAAGGAGAAATGTTGAGTAAAATAATCCTACTTTAATTTATTCTAGAGTAACTGGCAGCTGCTCCATCAAATTTCAGAGAAGAGCAGTTACAATCCTTTAAGGGATTGACTTAAAGGTTTCTGACACCTGCAACCTGAATTACATTTGTCCCATAATACTCTCTCTCTGTTGACTATTCTTGGGGAGGAAATCCAATGAATAAAAGTTAGACATAGTGACTGACACAAACTTTGGGTTTTCATACCACCGTTTGGAAGGAATACAGTGTCAGCCTTACCAGGTAGATTAGACGGGAAACCCAACCAGATAACCCAATTCTTCTTTATTGTAATTGTAATATTGCATATTAACAGAGGGGGAACATGGTGGCTCAGGGGCTAAGATGCTGACCTTGTTGATTGAAAGCTCGGCAGTTCGAATCCCTAATGCTGCCATGTAACAGGGTGAGCTCCCATTACTTGTCCCAGTTTCTGCCAACCTAGCAATTCGAAAGCACGTAAAAAAATGCAAGTAGAAAAAATAGGGACCACCTTTGGTGGGAAGGTAACAGCGTTCCGTGTGCCTTTGGCATTGAGTCATGCTGGTCACATGACCACAGAGACATCTTCGGACAGCGCTGGCTTTTTGGCTTTGAAACAGAGATGAGCACCGCCCCCTAGAGTCGGGAACGACTAGCACGTATGTGCAAGGGGAACCTTTACCTTTACCTTTTATATTAACAGAATCTTGCCCGTTTGAAAGCACAGTTCTCCTGCGGTCTCCTTTACAGCCCAAGAAACAGTTCAGATTGTAAGCAGCTGGGTGTCTGGAAGGATTCTGCAGTGTGAATGAATGAATGAAAATATATGAGTGAATGAAATTATATGAAGAAATGAGCCTGTGATTAGATTCCTATGACATTTCTCCTGGCAGAGGTGTCAAACTGGTGGCTTGCGGACCAGATGTGTCACACGCAGGCCACGCCCACCCCAGCTCCACAAATGAGGAAAACATCGTGAAACGTCACGTGACGGCGTGACACAGCGAGATTGACACCCGTGTCCTGAACCATCAGACACGGTGTTGCCTCCCTAGTGGACAATAACGGAGAGGAAGACATGAAGACTACTGTGTGTTCTGTTCCAGCCCCAAACTGGGGATGGTTCCTTAGCCTTGAATCGGGCTGTGGCAAAGCAGAACTGATCCCTGCCAATCTTGCCACTTCTAACTGGCCTTCAGAAATGTCCAGGTTCCTCTGTTTGGACAGGCTTTCAATCAAGAGAAGCTTTAGCTTGTCCGTTTATATTCACTCAGCAAAGCAGACTGCAGGCGTAGAAATAAGAGGAAGGAAAATCCATTCATGGTCTGCTTTAAGGACTTCTACGTAGCGCAGGGCTCCCCAACCTAGGCAACTTTAAGACTTGTGGACTTCAACTCCCAGCAAAGCTGGCTGAGGAACTCTGGGAGTTGAAGACCACAAGTCTTAAAGTTGCCAAGGTTGGAGACCCCTGACGCAGTGGATCCCATTGTCAATTCACAGGTTGAGACCTCCTTCTACTCTGGTGACTTTTTTTCCCCACCAGATTCTTTCGAAAAGCTACATTCTTCCTTAAAGTTTACCGATTCCTATATCTGCTATATTCTTCATTGATGGATCTCAGTAGATAGTAGATTTGCTCTTTTTATCAGATGGACAAGATGAATTTTTCTCCTGACAAAGCTATCAGAGGGAAATCACCCCTGCTTTTCAGTGATGGATAGCGTTCATTTGTCCTCCCACAACGTTTACACCAAGTGTCCTTTGCCAAGTTTTGATTTGAGGAGTTCCCTCACCTACATGGGTGCATGCGCATGCGCACAAACACACACATACCATTGGTGGGTTTCAAATTTTTTTTTGCTACTGGTTCTGTGGGTGTGGCTTGGTGGGCATGGCATGGCTTGGTGGGCGTGGTTTGGTGGGCATGGCAGGGGAAGGATACTGTAAAATCTACATTCCCTCCCCACTTCAGAGGAAGGTTACTGCAAAATCCCCAATTCCTCCCGATCAGCTGGGACTTGGGAAGCAGAGAATAGATGGGGGCAGGGCCAGGCAGAATTTTTACTACCGGTTCTCCAAACTATTTAAAATTTCCACAGACCAGTTCCCCAGAACTGGTCAGAACCTGCTGAAACCCACCTCTGACACACACACACATACACAAAGACCGTGTTAGAGAACTAAGTTGGTAATGGTTCTGTTCAGGCCAGAAGTTTTATTTTTATTTATTTCTCTGATGCATCTAATTCTTTGTCTTTAAGTGCTTTCTGTAAATCTGGCTGCCACCTGTAGCATTTGAGACTTATCTCCCCAGTGTGAAATTACAGGTGGTCCTCAACTTGCAACAGTTCATTTAGCGACCGAAGTTAAAATGGCACTGAAAAAAGTGACTTATGACTGTTTTTCACATTTATGACCATTGCAGCATCCCTATTGTCACATGATTTACATTCAGATGCTTGAAAACTGGCTCACATTTATGACGGTTATAGTGTCCCAGTGTTATGTGATTGTCTAATGCAACCTTCTGACAAGCAAAGTCAAGGGGGAAGCCAGATTCACTGAACAACCGTGTTACTAATTTAGCAATTTGAGTGACTTAACAAATGTGGCAAAAAAAGGTCATAAAATGGGACAAAACCCACTTAACAAATTTCTCACTTAGCTGCATAAATTCTGGATTCAATTGTGGTCGTAGGTCGAGGACTACCTGTACTTGATCAGTATAGGGTGGGAATGGGGGGGGAGGGGAGCAGGAGTATATTATTATGGGGGGGTGTCAAGGTCAGGTATCATTCCAGCCTCAAGGAATTCTTTCTTGTGTAAACTCTGAGGAAGGATTTTATTTAGCTTGGGATCTTGGAGGACTGAAATCCAAAACTTCTGGGGAAAGCAGAAGGGTTGCCCTTTTCCTCAGCTGGGCCCACTGTTTTATGCATTTGATTGTCCACCATTGGAAGTAGGAAGTGGGGTTAGAAGGGCTTGGTTTGGCCCAGCAGGCTTGAATGAAGAGGCTGAGGATGAAACTCAGTGACGCTCAGAAGTGCAACAGGATGAGATGGAAGTGACAGGTCTTGACGTGGGTTGCATGCGAAGAATGGAATGGAACTGGTGGCTCACCTGGGACCGTCTCTTGCCTCAACTGGCCCTGCTTAAGATGCAGCCAGTGCTGCTGGTGTGCCTGTCCTTGTCACAGCCAATTAGGATCAGGGCAGGCGGGATCTTGAGACTTCGAATAGCTCTGTAGCTGCCATCCCCATCATATGAATATTAAAGATTCCCTGAATCTGGCACATTAATGTAAACGGGTGGGAGGGGAAGGCAGTGAAGGAAGCGAAAGAAAAAAGAAGAGGGATGGTCTTCAGAATGGGTACTTGTAGTCCAACACAATTGGAGGACACAGGAAGGAAAGGCCAATAGTTATAGAACGTATCTTTTTTAAAAAAGAGGAGCTTATCAGCCCTTTTGATCAGTGATGATACTGCCGTGTCTTCTCCCACAAGTGGCTCTCATTGGTCCAAAATTGGACATGTGGAAGTGATTGAACCGTTCAAAAGGGCTGATAAACCTCTATTTAAAACAAAATGTATGTCCTACAACTACTAAGGTTGCTCTAGTCCCACCTTCCATCTTGTTCCATTGGTCCCTTTATTTAAGGCTTAGGACCTCTGAATAAAAGCCACGGTGGCGCAGTGGTTAGAGTGCAGTATTGCAGGCTACTTCTGCTGATCACTGGCTGCCAGGAATTTGGCAGGTCGAATCTTACCAGGCTCAAGATTGATTCAGCCTTCCATCCTTCCAAGCAGGGGTGAAATGCTCCCAGTACTCAATCCGGTACTGATGACGGTGGGTGGTTCAGAGAACTGGTAGCAAAAAAACCCCGGTTGTTTTTTTTTACTTTTAAAAACAGTTTTTCTTTGGCCAAAAAAATGCTTTTAAAAGTAAAAAAAAAAGCCTCTGATGATCGCGCAGCTCAGCTGAGATCGTCAGAGGCTTTTAAAAGCTTTTTTTTTTACAATCTCTTCGGCCGAAGAAGTTGTAGAAAAAATGCTTTTAAAAGTAAAAAACAAAGTTGGCCATGCCCACCCAGTCACATTACACCCCCACACACACACCAAGCCACGCCCACAGAACCGGTAGTAACAAATTTTACATTTCATCCCTGCTTCCAAGGTCAGTAAAATGAGGACCCAGATTGTTGGGGGCAATAGGCTGACTCTGTAAACCGCTTAGAGGAGGCTGTAAAACACTATGAAATGCTATATAAATCTAAGTGCTATTGCTATTGCTAATTTTCCAGACAAAGAAAAATTACGTCATTAGGGCAGAAGTTCTTAGTTCCTTAGAATAGAACTACTCAGTCATGACCTCTTGGTAGAGCCTGTATTTCTTGTGATGAGATAACATGGAGGCATGTAGTATCTTTCTCCTAGTGACCTTGGAAGCGAACAGTTGGGTATCAATCAACCTACATCAAATTGGGCAGAAATACTTAATGGCAATAGAGTTCTTTTTTTGCCTCTTGACAACACTTTTTGCCTTTATTTTTATTATGGTTGTGAGACATTGGCTGCAAAATCCAGGAAAGAATACTGGTGCTCATATATTACACTAAATCACAACATGTGCCCTTTGGTTTGGGCTCAGAACGTTGTATGAATTGTGATTTATTTTATAAAACTTAGTTCAACTATCTATAGCCTTGTGTGGTGAGTGGACCTAGTCTGTATGCAGGTATCTGTTTGTAGTTCGTTAGCTTCAGGCACCTCCCAAGCATTATTTGCAGATATTTTACCTCTGTGTAGAAGAGCATGCTGAGCTGGAAGGCAGAGTTAAACATATCATCAGTTGGAGTCATTGCATTGCCACAAGAGACCAGAGTCCATTTCCCCATGAATTGCATTGACCCTTATCTAGAGCCAATTTAGCCTTGATTATTAGTTGACTACATTCTTGTACAGAGGTAGCAATAATAAGCTCTTCAGTGCTTTGAACTCAATGAATACTCCTGGTTATTTGCGCCTGACACTCAATTTCTCCATCTCCCTCCTTTCCTGAGAAAATTCGTTCCCACATACTAGTGCAATAATCAGGAAATATAAATGCATCAGACCATCAGCACCTGGGTCATAGAATTGGATAATGATCCAAAAATATTGAGAGTTGCTCTTAGTGAGAAATGAGATATCTGTTCTTTTTTTCTTTAAGAGAAAGAAAATACTTCAAAGAAAAGGAAGACATATTTTCCTTCTCTTTCTCGCTCCCTGTCCCCCCTTCTCTCCCTCTCTCTCTCTCTCAAACACACACACTCACACATCCACCCACCCCATGGTGATATTTCTACCTTTGCTGGATCATCTTGCATTACTAATACGCTACACAGAATACAATATTAGTGCAGGAGCAAGATATATATCTTGCATTAGAATCTTCCCAATGATATGCAGACATAATAATATGTATTCTAGACAAAGAGACATGTTTTTAAAACAAGGAATAAATGGTGCTCCTTAATCTGTTCCATATCTACCCGGAAGATCACTCACACTACTACTACTACAGTACAAAGATGCTGTAACAACATATTTTTTACACCATATCTCCATGGCAGTGGTGGGTTGCTTCCGGTTCAGTCCGGTTCTATAGAACCGGTAGTAAAACCCGTGGGAAGCTCCGCCCACCCACCACGACATCATCATGGGTGATCTGCGCACGCAGTCCCGTTGCGAACCAGTAGTAAAGGTAAGTAGAACCCACCCCTGCTCCATGGCATAGCTTTCATCTTGTCTTCAGCCCATCTGTGAGATAGTGTTAGTGTTAAATACTGTAACATCCCCAACACATACTCCGTCTGACAACCTCAAGCCTTAGAGAAAATTTATTTATTTATTGATCAAATTTATATACCGCCCTATCTCCCGAAGGACTCAGGGCGGTGTACAGGCATTTAAAAACATATAAATACAATATAAAAACAATTAAAAAACTTATTCTAAAAAGCCCGTTAATTTAGAATTAAAAATATAGAATAAAACCCAATTTAAAACCAGTAATTTAAAATCTAGCTCAGTCCTGCACAGTTAAATAAATATGTTTTAAGCCCGCGGCGGAAGGTCCGGAGGTCCGAAAGCTGACGAAGTCCGGGGGGTAGTTCATTCCAGAGGGTGGGGGCCCCCACAGAGAAGGCCCTTCCCCTGGGTGTCGCCAGACGACATTGCCGCGCTGACGGCACCCTGAGGAGACCCTCTCTGTGAGAGCGCACGGGTCGGTGAGAGATATTCGGTAGCAGTAGGCGGTCCCGTAAGTAACCCGGCCCAATGCCATGGAGCGCTTTAAAGGTGGTCACCAGCACCTTGAAGCGCACCCGGAAAGCCACAGGTAGCCAGTGCAGTCTGCGCAGGATGGGTGTTATACGGGAGCCACGCTCTCTCTCTCTCTCTCTCTCTCTCTCTCTCTCTCTCTCTCTCTCTCTCTCTCTCTCTCTCTCTCTCTCTCTCTCTCTCTCTCTCTCTCTCTCTCTCTCTCTCTCTCTCTCTCTCTCTCTCTCTCTCTCTCTCTCTCTCTCTCTCTCTCAAACACACACACACACACACACACACACACACACACACACATCCACCCACCCCATGGTGATATTTCTACCTTTGCTGGATCATCTTGCATTACTAATACGCTACACAGAATACAATATTAGTGCAGGAGCAAGATATATATCTTGCATTACTAATACGCTACACAGAATACAATATTAGTGCAGGAGCAAGATATATATCTTGCATTACTAATACGCTACACAGAATACAATATTAGTGCAGGAGCAAGATATATATCTTGCATTACTAATACGCTACACAGAATACAATATTAGTGCAGGAGCAAGATATATATCTTGCATTACTAATACGCTACACAGAATACAATATTAGTGCAGGAGCAAGATATATATCTTGCATTACTAATACGCTACACAGAATACAATATTAGTGCAGGAGCAAGATATATATCTTGCATTACTAATACGCTACACAGAATACAATATTAGTGCAGGAGCAAGATATATATCTTGCATTACTAATACGCTACACAGAATACAATATTAGTGCAGGAGCAAGATATATATCTTGCATTACTAATACGCTACACAGAATACAATATTAGTGCAGGAGCAAGATATATATCTTGCATTACTAATACGCTACACAGAATACAATATTAGTGCAGGAGCAAGATATATATCTTGCATTACTAATACGCTACACAGAATACAATATTAGTGCAGGAGCAAGATATATATCTTGCATTACTAATACGCTACACAGAATACAATATTAGTGCAGGAGCAAGATATATATCTTGCATTACTAATACGCTACACAGAATACAATATTAGTGCAGGAGCAAGATATATATCTTGCATTACTAATACGCTACACAGAATACAATATTAGTGCAGGAGCAAGATATATATCTTGCATTACTAATACGCTACACAGAATACAATATTAGTGCAGGAGCAAGATATATATCTTGCATTACTAATACGCTACACAGAATACAATATTAGTGCAGGAGCAAGATATATATCTTGCATTACTAATACGCTACACAGAATACAATATTAGTGCAGGAGCAAGATATATATCTTGCATTACTAATACGCTACACAGAATACAATATTAGTGCAGGAGCAAGATATATATCTTGCATTACTAATACGCTACACAGAATACAATATTAGTGCAGGAGCAAGATATATATCTTGCATTACTAATACGCTACACAGAATACAATATTAGTGCAGGAGCAAGATATATATCTTGCATTACTAATACGCTACACAGAATACAATATTAGTGCAGGAGCAAGATATATATCTTGCATTACTAATACGCTACACAGAATACAATATTAGTGCAGGAGCAAGATATATATCTTGCATTACTAATACGCTACACAGAATACAATATTAGTGCAGGAGCAAGATATATATCTTGCATTACTAATACGCTACACAGAATACAATATTAGTGCAGGAGCAAGATATATATCTTGCATTACTAATACGCTACACAGAATACAATATTAGTGCAGGAGCAAGATATATATCTTGCATTACTAATACGCTACACAGAATACAATATTAGTGCAGGAGCAAGATATATATCTTGCATTACTAATACGCTACACAGAATACAATATTAGTGCAGGAGCAAGATATATATCTTGCATTAGAATCTTCCCAATGATATGCAGACATAATAATATGTATTCTAGACAAAGAGACATGTTTTTAAAACAAAGGAATAAATGGTGCTCCTTAATCTGTTCCATATCTACCCGGAAGATCACTCACACTACTACTACAGTACAAAGATGCTGTAACAACATATTTTTACACCATATCTCCATGGCAGTGGTGGGTTGCTTCGGTTCAGTCCGGTTCTATAGAACCGGTAGTAACAAATTTTACATTTCATCCCTGCTTCCAAGGTCAGTAAAATGAGGACCCAGATTGTTGGGGCAATAGGCTGATTCTGGACTAACTGCAGCCTCCGGATGCCCTTCAAGGGAAGCCCCATGTAGAGAGCGTTGCAGTAATCCAGGCGAGACGTCACGAGAGCGTGAGTGACCGTGCATAGGGCATCCCGGTCCAGAAAGGGGTGCAATTGGCGCACCATGCGAACCTGGTAGAACGCTCTCCTGGAGACGGCCGTCAAATGATCTTCTAGAGACAGCCGCTCATCCAGGAGGACGCCTGTTGCGGACCCTTTCCATCGGGGCCAATGACTCGCCACCGATGGTCAGCCGGATTTAGCTGACTGTACCGGGATGCCGGCATCCACAGCCACTCTGTCTTGGAGGGATTGAGCTTGAGCCTATTTCTCCCCATCCAGACCCGTACGGCCTCCAGGCACCGGGACAGCACTTCGAGAGCTTCGTTGGGGTGTTCCGGTGTAGAAAAGTACAGCTGGGTGTCATCCGCATACAGCTGGTACTTCACACCGAAACCACTGATGATCTCACCCAGCGGCTTCATGTAGATGTTAAACAGAAGGGGCGAGAGGATCGACCCCTGCGGCACCCCACAAGTGGCTCTCATTGGTCCAAAATTGGACATGTGGAAGTGATTGAACCGTTCAAAAGGGCTGATAAACCTCTATTTAAAACAAAATGTATGTCCTACAACTACTAAGGTTGCTCTAGTCCCACCTTCAATCTTGTTGCATTGGTCCCTTTATTTAAGGCTTAGGACCTCTGAATAAAAGCCACGGTGGCGCAGTGGTTAGAGTGCAGTATTGCAGGCTACTTCTGCTGATCACTGGCTGCCAGGAATTTGGCAGGTCGAATCTTACCAGGCTCAAGATTGATTCAGCCTTCCATCCTTCCAAGCAGGGGTGAAATGCTCCCAGTACTCAATCCGGTACTGATGACGGTGGGTGGTTCAGAGAACTGGTAGCAAAAAACCCTGGTTTTTTTTTTTTTACTTTTAAAAACAGTTTTTCTTTGGCCAAAAAAATGCTTTTAAAAGTAAAAAAACAAGCCTCTGATGATCGCGCAGCTCAGCTGAGAGCATCAGAGGCTTTTAAAAGCTTTTTTTTTACAATCTCTTCGGCCGAAGAAGTTGTAGAAAAAATGCTTTTAAAAGTAAAAAACAAAGTTGGCCATGCCCACCCAGTCACATTACACCCCCACACACACACCAAGCCATGCCCACAGAACCGGTAGTAACAAATTTTACATTTCATCCCTGCTTCCAAGGTCAGTAAAATGAGGACCCAGATTGTTGGGGGCAATAGGCTGACTCTGGTCTCTGGAGGGCCAGGGATAGGGGTTGTTCCTCTGCTCTGGTCCTATTAGACCTCTCAGCGGCTTTTGATACCATCGACCATGGTATCCTGCTGCGCCGGTTGGAGGGATTGGGAGTGGGAGGCACCGTTTACCGGTGGTTCTCCTCCTATCTCTCCGACCGGTCGCAGTCAGTGTTGACAGGGGGCAGAGGTCGGCCCAGAGGCGCCTCACTTGTGGGGTGCCGCAGGGATCGATCCTCTCGCCCCTTCTGTTCAACATCTACATGAAGCCGCTGGGTGAGATCATCAGTGGGTTCGGTGTGAGGTACCAGCTGTATGCGGATGACACCCAGCTGTACTTTTCACACGGACCACCCCAGCGAAGCTATCAGTGCTGTCCCGGTGTCTGGAGGCCGACGGGTCTGGATGGGGAGAAACAGGCTCAAGCTCAATCCTCCAAGACAGAGTGGCTGTGGATGCGGCATCCCGGTACAGTCAGCTAAATCCGGCTGACCATCGGTGGCGAGTCATTGGCCCCGATGGAAGATGCGCAACAAGCGTCCTCCTGGATGAACGGCTGTCTCTAGAAGATCATTTGCCGGCCGTCTCCAGGAGAACGTTCTACCAGGTTCGCCTGGTGCGCCAGTTGCGCCCCTTTCTGGACCGGGAGGCCCTATGCACGGTCACCCACGCTCTCGTGACATCTCGCCTGGATTACTGCAACGCTCTCTACATGGGGCTTCTCTTGAAGGGCATCCGGAGGCTGCAGTTAGTCAGAATGCGGCTGCGGGTGATAGATGGAGCCCTCGTGGCTCCCGCGCAACACCCATCCTGCGAGGCTGCACTGGCTACCTGTGGCCTTCGGGTGCGCTTCAAGGTTTTGGTGACCACCTTTAAAGCGCTCCATGTCCTCGGGAGCCACAGGGTCAAACTCATCCCAAACAATGTCACCAAGACCACCCTCGAGCATCTCACCCGCATCACTGCAATCTTGGTCCAGACCATCCCAAAGCTGAACGATTTTATCGTATAGATAACCATTAAACTCTCAGCACGCCCCTGCAACGGGTCATCCCGCTCCCCTGGTGTAGGAGGGAGCGAGTCACCCAAACAGGGCGGCTGGGCGGTTATCTGCCGATGCAATGAGGGAGGAGGCGAGCTACGCCGCTTCCTCAATGCCACTAGGTAAGTCCTAGTATAGGACTTCACTAGTGTCCGATCAGCTTCGAACGGCTAGACCTCCAGGAACTCTCTAGGCGTCTTCTCCGCGCTTCATCCTCTCAGCTCCTCGGAGAACCAAGGAGCCGGTTGGGACCTGCGCCGGGTCAGAGGTCGCAAAGGCACGACACGGTCTAAGGCCCCGCCGCGCCCGTTCCCAGGCCGCAACAAGTTCCTCAGCCGAGCCGTGAGCCAGACCTCAGGAAATGGCCCAAGCTCCGTCCGGAACCCATCCGGGTCCATCAGGCGCCTGGGACGGAACCAACATATCGGCTCCGCCTCCCGCGGTGGTGAATGGCGGTCAGAAAGTCCAGGCGAAGAAGAGAGTGATCTGACCATGACAAAGGTTCAATGACTATTTCCTTTAAGTCCAGATCTCTCAACCACTGACCAGAGAGAAAATCAAATCCAGAGTGCCACCCCAATGTGAGTAGGGCCATCAACTACTTGGGTCAGGTCCAAGGCCGTCATGGAAGCCGTGAACTCCCGAGCTGCCGTCGATGACGAGCCGGAAGATGGCAAGTTAAAGTCCCCCATGACTAAAAGTCTGGGGGTCTCAACTGCCACCCCAGCCAGCACCTCCAGGAGCTCGGGCAGGGCAGCTGTCACGCAGCAAGGAGCCAGGTACGTGATCAGCAAACCCATCTGACACCTACGACCCCATCTCACAAAGAGGGATTCGCACCCGGCAATCTGAGGTACAGTGGTCTCCCTCGGCTCTAGAACCTCTCTAATCACAACCGCCACCCCACCCCTACCCTGGGCCCTCGGCTGATGGAATGCACGGAAACCCGGTGGGCACATCTCAACAAGGGGCACGCCCCCTTCAGTGCCCAACCAGGTCTCCGTAATGCCCATAAGGTCCGCGGAACCCCCCTGTATAAGGTCACAGACAAGGGGGGCTTTGTTCACCACGGACCGGGCATTGCACAACATCAACCGAAGGCCCAAGCTCTGAGGATCCTGACCATCCGGGGAACGGGAGAAGTCCAAGGGTCGGAGCGTGATCGCTTTCAGACATCGAGCACGCTCCCGAACTTGATATGACCCTCGCTTCCGCCATACCTGCCTCTCCCACTTACCGTGTCGATAGAACCACCCTCACAAATAGGAACACTCCTCCCCATAACCTCCGAACCTGATAGAGAAAACCGCGAGCATGTGCAGGAACTGGCCCCTACCCGACGGGTTACCCCATTACCCGCCCTTACCCTCCCACCCCTTAAAAATTCCCTCTCTAAAAAACCCCACAAGCTCTTCTTTTTCGCATGCCACCTCTGTGGGTCCCAAGACCCGTCATGGAGGCCGGCCCTTGATAACGAGGCGGGCCATTCCTGCGGCGGGGCACCTCGCAGGCGCAAGAGTTCACAAGACGAATAGCGCATAACAACTGAAGATAAACAGATAAAAAATAAAAATCGGCAATAAGAAGGGTCCATCTCCGAGTGGCAGAAATGTCATAATATGATGGTAGTCCAAAATGAGGATGGGCTTCAGATGGAAAACAAAAACAAAAAGGACAGTCTAGATGGCAGTCTGCCCAAGCCTCATCCAAACATCCTGGAACGGGGGTGGGGGTGCATCGGTCGTGGCACATGACCTCCTCTGTCCCCAAGCAAGTCTCACGCCTCTCCCCAATAGCCCAAATAGGGCCAATCCCAGCCATAAAGATCTCAAATGGCAAGGGGAGAGGCATAGCTGGAACTACAACAGTCACGAGATGGTTAAGCAGGGACAGGTCAAAGATACCGCCGTCGTCTCCCCAATAGCTCTGGGAACAGAACAATACAATTCACCACATAATAGAATCCCACACAGAGTAACTATCCGCTGTGTTAGATTATGGGTGCACCTGCTCCCCTGAACATTAGCTCAGTGTGATCTATTCATTGGCTAACACAGAGCTGTTTTGAATTACGGGCAAGACATTGGCTCAAGGTGAACACAAGGTACTTTAAGAGGTGCAATGCAACCAAAAACATTTGAATCTCCTGAGCCAGTTTTGGAGTTGGGGAAAGAAAGAAAAAATCATGCTAGCACAGTTTTCTGCCAGCTCAGGGATGGATTATAGAAGTAACTTAGAAGCTGAGAGAGACTCAAATACTGGTACATGCTAGGCATCCCATTTTCCTAATAAAAACATTTGACCTACCATTTGTTGACATTTTATGTCTCTTTTTCTCCCTGAAGATGTAAACGAAATGAAGTTTTTTTTTATCAATATGGAAATGAAAGGATTGACCAAATAAGGTATTTATTCTGGTAATATCCAGGAGGACTAGGGACTGGAGGCTAAAACATATAAAAAATGCTTGCTGGAATTGGGTATATCTAGTTTAATGAAAAGAAGGACTGGGGGGGACATCATAGCACTGTTCCAATACTTCCGGGGCTGCCACAAAGAAGAGGGAGTCAAGCTATTTTCCAAAGCACCTGAAGGCAGGACAAAAAGCAATGGGATGGAATGGAAACTAATCAAGGAGAGAAGCAACCTAGGACTAAGGAGAAATTTCCTGACAGAACAATTAATCAGTGGAACAACTTGCCTCCAGAAGTTGTGAATGCTCAAACACTGGAAGGTTTTAAGAAGAATTTGGACAACCATTTGTCTGAAATGGTATAGGGTTTACTGCCTTAGCAGGGGGCTAGACTATATATATATAGTTTTATTTTATTTTATACATTTGGGTACTATCCACAGTTTCCTTCCAAAATCCTACACTCAAATGCAAACAGAAATAATACTAGTGCAACAAGACTCAGAATAATCCCTTGCATAAAAACTAGCATTTAAAAGAAACAGATAAAATGGTGTAATGTTTGGCATTGGGAAAGAAATGCATATTTGAAAACAAAGCATATAGTTTACAGCATGTGAGTTTATTGATGGGGAACAGGCATTATTTCAGAGACTAAAATAAGGAGCTTTGAACCATGTTTAGAAACTGACTTACAGATACTGCTGTTCTTAGCTTTCAGAGTTTATGCTTGGTCGGAAAAATTCTCTTGAGGACTTTTCTAATTCAGTTGTCATGGATTCTGAGCGAAAGAGATAGTGGGTGAACGTAAGCAGGTGCTTTATGGACAGGACATTGCCTGGCCTAGAAAAAAACCCATTGATCCATACATTTGTTTACAAATTGTCTTCAGTGACCAATGTGTAGCTGATGGGAGGTCAATGTCCCCTGCCTCCAAGGAATTTATCATTGCAAGAGATACTAAGAAGCAAGCAGCTTGTCATTTGAGGAACAGATGCAATACATGGAAGATTTGAGGGAGTCTCTTGGAGTGTTTCTCTTGCATTCGGAACAGTAAACTCTCTATTCAAAATGCCTATTGTAAATAAATACAAATGCAAAAAAAAATCTGTAAATCTCAAACAATTTGCTCCATAGGTGTTGTGTCTCGTCCGATCTCACCACAGCCGGGGCCTTCTTATCTGCTTCCGAACATGGAGGAATGTCCTAGTATGCCTCCTGGCCCCAGACCTGGCTC